>NW_020201147.1:12609-21651 GCF_001531365.2 Cynara cardunculus var. scolymus | reverse complement strand
CTTGTTTCACTCAAAACCGATCGCTGATCGTGAAAAGATTCAAGAAGACATCCTACGAACTTTTCCATGGACGAAAGCCTTCCATAAGCTTTCTTCATATATTTGGTTGTACTTGTTACATTCTCAACAACCGCGACCAACTTGGAAAGTTCGATTCCAAAGCTGATGAATGAATCTTTCTTGGATATTCTTTTGTATCCAAAGCCTTCAGAGTTTTCAACAAACGAAGACAAACAATAGATGAATCTATTCATGTCACCTTTGACGAATCTCAGTCAGCTAATTCAAAATCCATCTCAAATGATGAGGATGAATTAGAAAACTGGATGTTCTCTCACTATAGACAACCTGAAGCTTCTTAAATGCTCCTCTTAACACTGAATCTCTCGAATCTGAAGATGATCCACTCATCATTCCAGTTACAGCTAGTCACTCCACCGCATCTTCTTCAGAGATCGCTGTAGTTCCCATTAGCTGTGTTCCTCCTTCTACTTCAAACACTGATCCATCAGTGAATGAAATACCTTCAGTTTCTGAACCTGTTTCAGTTGCTGAATATGAGGCTCCTTTAGCAATAGTCCCTATTGCTGAAGAAACTGCTGCTGAAGCCTCATCTTCCATACCTGAACTTGCCTATTCAGATGAAGCTCCTCTACCAGCTCAACGATGGACTAAAAGCCATCCAATTTATCAAATTCTTGGTGATCCAGATGCATGTATCAAGATACGTCGAGGTCTAGGTAATATCTGTCTCTTCGTCAATTTTCTTTCTTTAGTTGAACCCAAGAAAATCAATGATGCTATCTCTGACCCTAGTTGGGTTCTTGCTATGCAAAAAGAGCTCATTGAGTTTGATAGGAACAAAGTCTGGTACCTTGTCCCACGTCCATCTGACAATCAATGATAGGCACCAAATGGGTCTATCGCAACAAGTTGGATGAAGATGGTGTGGTAACCCGCAACAAGGCTTGGCTTGTTGCTCAGGGTTATAAACAAGAAGAAGAAATCGACTATGATGAAACCTTCGCACCAGTGGCTAGACTAGAAGCAATTCGACTCTTTCTAGCCTTTGATGCCCATAGAGACTTCAAGGTCTTTCAAATGGATGTAAAGAGCTCTTTCCTTAATGGAAAACTTCAAGAGAAAGTTTATGTTAAACAACCTCTAGGGTTTCTTGACCCTAAGTATCCAAACCACGTCTATAGGTTGGATAAAGCTCTTTATGGGTTAAAGCAGGCTCCTCGTGTTTGGTATGATACCCTTTCTTCTTTTCTCATCTCTGAGAAATTCTCTCGTGGAAAGATTGACCAGACCTTATTTCTTAGGAAAGTTAAAGGTCACATCATTCTCGTCCAAATTTATGTCGATGATATTATTTTTGGTTCCACTAATCCCTCTTTATGTTTTCAGCTGGATGTAGATAAAGACCCTTCTAATGACGAGTTGGGTCTTGAACTTGGTCATATCCGTTTTGCGTATCAGAATGCTTGTTGGGACGAGGAATGTGCTGCTAAGCAACGGGCCAAAATTAAATGGTTGAATGATGGTGATATGAATACCAAATTCTTTCATAAGGTGATCAAAGAGAGGCATCACTCCAACTCCATTCATTCGGTTTGTATTGGTGGTGGTGATTACATCTATCGTGACGACGTCCCGAAAGTGTTCGTTGATCATTTTAAAGATTTTTTGGATATGAGGTATGTTTCCCCCGATCCATCTATGCCTGATGATGTCTTCACGAGAAAGCTCTCCTTATTGAATCACACTCTTATCTGTCTTCTCCCTAAATCTGTTAATGCATCTAGAGTTACGGATTACCGGCCTATAGCTTGTTGTACAGTGCTTTACAAATGCATTAGTAAAGTCATTGTAAACATAATGAAGGGATCTTTGGACTCCTTAATTGATAAAGCCCAATCGGCTTTTATTCCGGGTAGGAGGATCACGGATAATATTCTTATGGTTCATGAGCTTGTTTCTGGGTACCAGTCCTCGACGGGACCTTCGAGGTGTGCGCTCAAAATTGATATAAAAAAAGCTTATGATACTGTGGACTGGCGTTTCCTCATTGTTATGCTTCAAGGTTTAGGATTCCATCCGGTTCTGGTCAAGTGGATAAGGGAGTTGGGGTCTACCACCTCTTACTCTCTTGCGATCAATGGTAATTCCTATGGGGTTTTTCATGGTGGGAGGGGGCTTAGACAAGGGGATCCTTTATCCCCTTATCTATTCACGATTGTGATGGAGGGGTTTTCTATGCTCCTTAAGCATTGTATTCGGGAAGCAGCTGATTTTGGGTACCATCGGGGTTGTGAGGAGCTGGATTTGACACATTTTTGTTTCGCTGATGATTTGTTTGTTTTTACTAAAGGGGATGTTCTTTCGGTGGAAGTGCTTAAAAAGGCACTCTTTCTTTTTCAGTGTCGTTCGGGGTTAGCTCCAAACCTTAAAAAAAGCGAAATTTACTTTGGTAATGTTCCTCCTAACATTAAGGAGGCCATTCTAGAGTGTCTTCCTTTCAAGCTTGGTTCGTTTCCTGTCCGATACTTGGGGGTCCCTTTATCTCAGGCTCGGTTGAAGCTATGTGATTATGCTCCGTTAATTGCTATGGTGAAGGGTCGCATTCTTAATTGGAAGTCCAAGTTCCTGTCGTTGGGAGGGCGACGTCAACTTATCATATCGGTCCTGCAATCCCTCCAACTTCATTGGATGTCGGTGTTCTTATTCCCGTCTGGGGTAATCCATGATCTTGAATCCATTTTTAGGAAATTCCTTTGTGCTCCAAGGGATGATCCTCGAGGTAGATGTAGATTATCTTGGGATGTGTTCTGTCGACCTCTTGCTTCTGGAGGCCTTGGGATTAAGCGGTTGTCCACTTGGAATAGAGCTTTACTTACTAAACATGTGTGGGATATTGTGAGGCATCGGGATTCTCCGTGGGTTTGTTGGGTGTACAGTCATAATCTTCGTTCCTCTCACTTCTGGCTGGTTAGAAAAAGCTCAAATTGGTCGTGGGTCTTTCGCAAGCTGTTGGACTTACGTACTCAATTGCGAAGATTTTTGTTTTCCCAGGTTGGTGATGGTCGGGATACAAATGCTTGGAAGGATAATTGGCTATCCTGTGGTCATCTTTCGACTTTTATCTCTTACCGGTTTGTCCATTCAAGTGGGTTCTCTACTTTTACGACGGTTCGTGATCTTCTAATGAGTTGGGACGGTGTTTGGCCGGATGATTGAAGTAGTAGGTTTGCTGAGCTGCATTCTTCTCCGTTACCTTCGTTGACTGATTCAGTTCGTGACAGAGTTCTTTGGGGGGAAGATCTTACTTCTGCTTCAGACTTCACGGTGAGTAATGATTGGGCTTTATTAGAGGGATCTCACCTGGTCGTTCCTTGGCACAAAGCGGTTTGGTTCGCTGGCCATATCCCTAAGCATGCTTTCTGTTTGTGGCTTGCTTGTCAGAGGCGTCTTCCTACACAATATCGTATGCTTTGGAAGGATGAACCACCAGATCTGGAATGCTCACTTTGTAGACTTGGTATGGATAGCCATTCCCACTTATTCTTTCAGTGCCTTTATGCTCGTGAAGTTTGGGATGGTATCTTGCACATCACGGACCTGACGGATATGCCTTCTACGTGGGATCTTATCTTGGAAACAATTTTGGATTCAAGTCGTCGTCCGAAATGCTTAAAGCAGAAGCTTGCGGTGGCAGCGTTTGTTTTTTATATTTGGCAGGAACGAAATAGACGTCTCTTTACTGAGGAAAGCCGCACAACTTTGCAACTTATCAAAGTTATTCATGATTCTATTTCAATTCGTGCGGATTGGTTGACGACGCGACCTGTGAGAAGTGCTGGTTGATATGGTGGATCGGTTCTGGGTTTTGGGGGTTCCTTGCGGTTCTTGCACCTCTATTTTATTTTTTGTTGCTTGTTTGAGTCTGTTGGGCTTTGTTCCTTTTCGCTTGTAGTGGCTTGGTATGAGGTGTTGGCCAAGTCTTTGGGTTTCATACCTTGTAGGTAGTGGTCAAACAATTGTCTGTCCGTTGTTCTTCTTTCTTGGTTTATATATTTGCCTGGTTTTCTTTAAAAGAAAAGAATATCAGATGAGCATGATGGGAGAACTAACATTCTTTTTAGGTCTTCAGATCAAACAAACTGATAAAGGTATCTTTATCAACCAAAGTAAGTATGTTYVMGRCATRCTGAAGAAGTTTGATCTATCCAACAGTTCATCTATGAAGACTCCAATGGCTCCTCCACTCACTCTCAACAAGGATCCAATTGGAAAGCCTGTAAATGGTACTGTGTTACAAAGGAATGATTGGCTCCCTGCTGTATCTCACAGCTAGCCGACCCGATATCATGTACTCCACTTGCTTATGTGCAAGATATCAAGCTGAACCTAAGGAATCCCATCTGAGTGCTGTAAAACGCATATTCAGATATCTTAAGGGAACTCCTAATATAAGTCTTTGGTACCCTAAAGGTTCAGGTTTTGACCTTATTGGTTATTCGGATAGTGAATTTGCAGGTTGCAAAATTGATAGGAAAAGCACCACAGGAGGCTTTCAGCTTCTAGGTGGAAATTTGGTGAGCTGGACAAGCAAAAAGCAAAATTCAGTGTCCACATCAACAGCCGAAGCTGAATATGTAGCCGCTGGTAGCTGTTGTGCCCCAATCCTTTGGATGAAAAATCAGTTGCTGGACTACGATCTTCAGTTTTCAAAGATTCCTATTTATTGTGATAGCACCAGTGCTATTGCTATTGCAAACAACCCTGTACTTCACTTCAAGACCAAACATATCGAGATCCGATATCATTTTATCATAGATCATGTTATGAATGGTGATATTGAACTTCACTTCGTTCCAACTGAGTATCAACTCGCTGACCTTTTCCCCAAGCCTCTTGATGAGACAAGATTTAATATCTTGATCAACGAATTGGGTATGTTAAACACTGAAGATTAATCTTCAGCTATTATACATCATTCAGTAAGTGAAATGATTCAGTGCTCTATCTCTAACACTGAACTTTTGAGTAAATATATCTTTTCTCTTTCAAGTATGATTACTCTTCTCTTTTCTCAACTTAAAACCTTCACTGAAGCTTTCTCATCTTCAGTGATAAATGTTTTAAAAGGTGATGTCAGTGATTCTCAACACTCACCACATCTCTAAGTATATCTTTATACTTCTCTTAAAATTCAAAACAATCACTTAATCTTTTCTTATAAGTGATTAAAACGTTTTTTAAATGCCAGTTTCAGTGACTCTCTTATCATTGAATCTGATGCCTTAAAACCCTCACTGAATCTTTCTTTTCAGTGATAAAATGTTTTAAATGGTCTTATCAGTGTTTTCTTAGACACTGTATGACTATTCATTTTCTTAAAAACTATTTGTGATTAAAAGAAAATAGTTAATGAACCGTCTTTATGACGACATTATCTATTTACTATGCGCGACGCTTTGAGACGCGCAAAAGGTTCTGTCATTACGCTACCTCATTTAATGCCATCCAATCATGGATGAGAACGTGGTATATTTTTCATCATGACCACTTTCTCGAACCGTCGTCTTTTATTTCTCTCATATTATTTCTCTCTCCTCCTACCTATAAATATGAGACTTTTTCTCCACTTTTCTCTTTACGCTTACAAAAATTCTTAGACGAAGCTCTGCTAAGATTTCTCCAAAGCAAGAACTCTCTCAACTCTCCAAAAACTCTTTGAGCTTTCTATTTCATCATCTAAGGTCAATATCTTCTTCTTCTTTCTTTTTCTATAAGAAATGTTTAATCTGTTTAAAAACTTTGTTCTCTTAATACATTAAACTATAAAGATTATTTAATCATCTCCTTCTTGGTTATAATCTTATTTCTTTAAACACTTTCTACTTGAAAAACCCTACATCTTCTTTGAGGATTTTTCAAAAGAAGTTTTTACTTGTTCAAAAACTTTTTCTATAATCTTAACCAAAAACTCTTGGTTTAATTCTAACAAACCTGTTTGATTTACTTCTTATTGATACAAACAGACGGCTGCCAAGAACGTCAACTTCTCCATTGACGAGATCTCCATCAAGGCTAACAATCACATTGCCTTGTTGGAGATACCTTCCTCTAAGGTACATTAACAAGATGCGGCTGATTTTCTCAAATAGTCGTCCTTAGGCTACGCACTCAACCATGAGCCCGTCATAGTGAAAGAGCTTCTTCAGCAGTTCTGGCTCACTGCTGAAGTTGTCGGAGTCGAAGTCAAGCCTGGACGCAAGGCTGAGCAGATCAACTTTACTTTCAATCGCATGGAAGTAAGTTTTGGTGTTCCCACACTCCGGTCGGCTCTCCGTCTTCCCAAGGGCCCCTTCGTTAGCGAACCTTCTACCGCCGAGATCATTGAGCTTCTCGACGCCATTGGCTACCAGTGGCCAATGAAGAAGGACTCCAACGCCCCTCTGAAGTCCTTGACGAAGATTGAGAAGAACAGGATGTCAGCTATCTGGCAATACCTGTTTTCTCATTTCATCCAGTGCATGGTTGGAAAAACTGGAGGTCAGGACCAGGCCTCTAGGATCGCCTTGATCATAGGCGTATCTGCGATTCAGTGTCACAATATAAATTATGTTGCGGTCATTTTTGATGACCTGGTGCTCAAGCTGAACAAGCGCCAGCGAGAAAAGGTGGTGCCTTACACCAGGTTTCTTTCAATGGTGTTTACCAAGATCTTTACCTCGAAGAAGGAAACGTTCAGGTTTTCAAGCTTGGATCCAAGATTCTGGATCATAAGCTGAGGGACAGTGATGTGGCACTAACTTCTATTGTGTTCAACACTACCTCTTCTCCTCAAGTGGCCACGACAAGGGTAAACCCTCCCGCGTTTAGCCAAGCCACAAAAACCCTTCAAAACGACCCTCTCAACCAACTCTTGGTTCTTCTCAGATAGCCAAGAAGTCCAAAAAGGGGACAACCACGTCTCTAGATGGAGCCTCTCATAAGGCTTCAGTTATTGAAACTAGCCTTATCCCCGAGGCATCTTCTACTCACCCTCCTAGCTTCTCAGTGATCTCTCCCATCACTGTCGTATCAGTGGTACCTACCCTCACCGCCTCAGTGACCCAAATCACTGAAGGTGTGAATATCAGCGCCACCACCGTTGAACACCCATGTCTCTTCTCGACCATTTTCTCTTCTCCTCCTTCCTTGTTCTTATACATGTCGATGATGTATCAACGACTGTCCTTCCTGATACTGAGACGTGCACCACTGGACCTGAGGTTGCTCTTCTCGATGCTCCTTAGCACACAGATGTCCATCCTCTCGAGGACATCTTTGCTCATGCCAGTAACAATCCTTTAGATGTCACTGATGGCCCCTAAGGTATTCCATCTTCCTGTCCTTTCTTTTCTTCTAACCTTGAGCCTTCAGCTCACACTTCTTCTTTTGCAAGTCCTTCTTCGATGCATCAGTCTGATGCTCAGGAAGTGGAAGAGGAAGAAAGAGAGAATGATGATGGAGTAGATGAAGAGATCGATGATGCCTATGATACGACATCAGACATCAAACTTCTCCTTCCAGCCGTTGATACCGTCTTCTGCAGGATCAACGAAGTTCCCTAAGAAATGCCCCGCCAGGGTGATCTTGATGCGAACTTCCTTGCCATCCAGGCGGACGTTCAAGAAGTTAAGAGTCATATCTAGACTCTCCAAGAAGCTGTTCAAGCCAACACCGATGCCATTGTTGTTCTTCACAACAGGGCTGACGATGCTATCGCTGATCAGCAGACTGGCCTTCTTCAACAGATACTGGATGTTGTCCCTCAACCAGCTCCTGTGATCCTACATTCTTTCTCTGCCAGTGATCGCTCCCAGCACCATGAGACGCATGAGGCAACGACAACTCTAGCCAGTACTTTGCAAAGGCTACAGGAAATAATTGTTCTCCAGCGTCAGCGACTGGACAAACTATCTGGCCAATTCTCTCAAGTCTTAGCCAGAGAGGGGGAGATGAGGTCCAATGCTGGTGAATCATCTGATGCTGTGCTTTCCCCTTCTCAGGCTGTTGGTCTAGTATCAGCTTCAGTTGCAGTTGAAGCTGAGGCTCTCAGAGCTGAAGCGGTTGCTGCTCCTGTAATCACGACCACCAAAGCTGCTCCAGTTGAGAATGTCGATGCCATCTCTAGGGATGATGCCCATACCATCACTGCTGCTGGTGATGATGATGATGAAGATGAAGATGATGATGAACCTACCATTCCAGACCCCAGAAGTAATCTAGATGGAGACGACGATGATGATGAAGATGACTTTACCATCAAGTACCAGAAGCCATCAACCGTCACCGAGGGAGTTACTCTCAGGGATTCTGCATCCCAAGAGGGAGCAAAGGCAAGGTGAATCGACTCCATCAGGGAACCATGACCTCAAGTCGAAAGGCAAGGCGGTTG
Organism: Cynara cardunculus var. scolymus; assembly: GCF_001531365.2. NCBI lineage: Eukaryota > Viridiplantae > Streptophyta > Magnoliopsida > Asterales > Asteraceae > Cynara > Cynara cardunculus. The sequence continues at coordinate 13,199 of NW_020201147.1, read as the reverse complement.
CTGAAGAAGAAAACTTGAAGGTATTGTTCAATATTCCTCAACAACCTTTGTTTGAAGACACTACCTCTCAGGTAGCGATTACTTCAAAATATCAACTTCATATTCCATCAACAACCTGCAGTCGACTGGAGCGGGTACCTGATTAATCTGTCTTTTGTGCTCCTACCGACCAGCAGATGTCTCAGCTGAAGGAGTCACTCGACCAGACTAGAGTAAAAATCCCTCTTCATACCTCTAGTGGTGGTGAGTTCGACTTCTTGTTTGAAGCTGAAAGACTCGAGACATTAAGGGCTGAAGAAGAGCTAGAGCTTCAAAAGAAGCAGACTGAAGACAGCTTAAAGCTGGCCAAGTCACTAGCTGAAAAAGTCCTTCCCAAGAAAAAGTCCAAGAAAACGGTGAATATTGTCCAAGCCCGGGCTAAACTTCTTTCTATTCCAGAAGCTGAGCATGAGAAGAACATGAAGCTAGCAGAAAAGGACAAGCGATGGAGCGAAGCAAAGCTGAAAAAGAGAGTCAGTAACCTCCCGATTATCAGCGTCAGCATCAGCGGACGTTCTAAAGACGGTGGAACGCTGGTCTCAATGCTCATC
>NW_020201147.1:9960-12599 GCF_001531365.2 Cynara cardunculus var. scolymus | reverse complement strand
AGTACCCTTCCTACCTTGGCCATTATGGATACAGCGAATGGATGGAGATCAGACAAGCAATTCAGCAATCCAAGTCGAGACACAAGACACTTATCGAGGACACCATCAACGAGCTCATTAAAAGGATGTCCAGGTATGTCAAGGTCCCTGACAGGCCATCTCTGAAGAAAGGTGGGAAGAAGAAACTCAAGCCCTCTGATCCTAATGATGGACCATTCTTAAGGAACGAACATGAAACAAGGTTCTCCTTAGATGAAGTCCTGAAGGGTCATCAGAGTACAAACATTTCTATGCTGAATCTTGACTTTCCAGATAAGGGTCCCTATACACCCAACTCTGTGCATTTTAAACCTGAGTTAGGAGTTATATTCCTTGACTATGAAGGTGAAGTCAAATTTTAGAGAATGTCAGAGCTACATCTATGTCCAATGGATCATCTGGTTTACCTCTTACTCTGGATAGATGATAGCATGCCTGGAAAAGTCGTAGATCTGAAGATACGAAGGGAATTCCTACGTTGAAGAAAACTTGGTGAAAATGTACCTGGTTACATAGATCTAAGAGTTCCAGAATAGTTTCTCTTTGTAACAACAATCCACTTTTCCTTGTAACTTCTTGTACTATGTCTACTTTCAGTGATTGTACTTATAATCTGTAAGCACTAGACATGTACTGCAATACTTGTAATGTTTCCTATGATTAATAAATTGAGTATTCCATGTACTTCACTGAAAAAGATCCCTGAAAAAAGTAATAGGGACACAAGTCTATGAGTTCCAGTGTTACTTTTCGCATTCACTGACAATCTATAAGTCAGTGATTAAGCTTTTAGTTTCAGTTTCCGTACTTGTAATTTTTTTAGATATAACTTAAGGAAAATTTTCAAGCTGAGACTGAATAACTGAAAAAGATCCCAAAATATTAAAAAGGGACATGTACTTCAGAGTTAGCCTGTCAGGGACCTTGACATACATGGCTTGTCTAATCTCTATCTATTCGCTAAATCCATAACGACCAAGGTAGGAAGGGTACTCGGTAACGACATCAAGATTGTCCCTGGTGATGAGCATTGGGACCAGCGTTCCACCGTCTTTAGAACGTCCGCTGATGCTGAAGCTGATAATCGGGCGGTTACTGACTCGCTTTTTCAGCTTTGCTTCGCTCCATCGCTTGTCCTTTTCCGCTAGCTTCAGGTTCTTCTCATGCTCAGCTTCTGCAATAAAAAGAAGTTTAGCCTGGGCTTGGACAATGTTCACTGTTTTCTTGGACGTTTTCTTGGACGTTTTCTTGGACGTTTTCTTGGACTTTTTCTTGGGAAGGACTTTTTTAGCTAGTGACTTAGCCAACTTCAAGCTGTCTTCAGTCTGCTTCTTTTGAAGCTCTAGCTCTTCTTCAACTCTTAATGCCTCGAGTCTTTCAGCTTCAGACAAGAAGTCTAACTCACCACCACTAGAGGTACGAAGAGGGATTTTTTACTCTAGTTTGGTCGAGTGACTCCTTCAGCTGAGACATCTGCTGGTCGGTAGGAGCACAAGAGATGGGTTGATCAGGTACCCTCTCCAGTCGACCGCAAGTTGTTGATGGAATATGAAGTTGATAATTTGAAGTAATCACTACCTGAGAGGTAGAGTCTTCAAACAAAGGTTGTTGAGGGATATTGAACAATACCTTCAAGTTTCCTTCTTCAGCGACCGCCTTGCCTTTCGACTTGGGGTCCTGGTTCCCTAGTGGAGTCGATTCACCTTGCCTTTGCTCCCCATGGGATGCGAAATCCTTGAGAGTAACACCTTTGGTGATGGTTGATGGCTTCTGGAACTAGATGGTAAAGTCATCTTCATCATCATCGTCGTCGTCGCCATCTAGATCATTTCCGGTGTCTAGAATGGTAGGTTCATCATCGTCTTCATCATCATCATCTTCATCTCCATCATCATCATCACCAGCAACAGTGATGGTATGGGCATCATCCCTTGGGATGACATCGACAACCTCAGCTAAAGCAGCTTTGGTGGTCGTGATTGCAGGAGCAGCAACTGCTTCAGCTCTAAGAGCCTCAGCTTCAAGTGCAGCTGTAGCTGATACTGGACCAACAGCCTGAAAAGGAGTAAGCACATCATCGGATGATTCACCAGCGTTGGACCTCATCTTCCCCTCTTTAGCTAAGAGTTGAGAGAATTGGCCAGAGAGTTCGTCCAAGCGCTGATGTTGGAGAACCATTATATCCTCTAGCCTTTGCAAAGCATTGGCTAGAGTTGTTGTTGCCTCACGTGTCTCATGGAGCTGGGCGCGATCATTGGCAGAGAAAGAAGGAGGGATTACTGGAGTTGGTTGACGAACAACATCCAGGATCTGTTGAAGAAGGCAGTCTGCTGATCAGCAATAGCCTGAGCATCGTCAGCCCTGCTGTGAAGAACATCAATGACATCGGTGTTGGCTTGAACAACTTCTTGGAGAGTCTGGAGATGACTCTGATCTTCTTGAATATTCACCTGGATGGCAAGGAAGTTCGCATCAAGATCACCATGGCGGGACATCTTGGTGGACTTCGTTGATCCTGAAGAGGACAAGTATCAACAGTTGGAAGGAGAAGTTTGATGTCTGATGCCATATCATAGGCATCATCAATCTCTTCATCTCCT
>NW_020201147.1:6999-9030 GCF_001531365.2 Cynara cardunculus var. scolymus | reverse complement strand
AAAATGACCGCAACATAATTTATATTGCGACGCTGAATCGCATATACACCTATGATCAAGGCGATCCTAGAGGCCTGGTCCTGACCTCCAGTTTTTCCACCAATTCCCTGGATGAAATGAGAAAACAGGTATTGCCAGACAGCTGACATCCTGTTCTTCTCAATCTTTGGTCTTGGAGTGAAGTAGTGGGTTGTTTGCAATAGCAATAGCACTGGTGCTATCACAATAAATAGGAATCCTTGAAAACTGAAGATCGTAGTCAAATAGCTGATTTTTCATCCAAAGAATTTGGGCACAACAGCTACCAGCGGCTACATATTCAGCTTCAGCTATTGATGTGGACACTGAATTTTGCTTTTTGCTTGTCCAGTTCACCAACATTCCACCTAGAAGCTGACAGCCTCTAGTGGTGCTTTTCCTATCAATTTTGCAACCTGCAAAATCACTATCTGAATAACTAATAAGGTCAAAACCTGAACCTTTAGGGTACCAAAGACCCATATTAGGAGTTCTCTTAAGATATCTGAATATGCGTTTTACAGCGCTCAGATGGGATTCCTTAGGTTCAGCTCGATATCTTGCACATAAGCAAGTGGAGTACATGATATCGGGTCGGCTAGCTATGAGATACAGCAGGGAGCCGATCATTCCTCTGTAAACAGTAACATTCACAGGCTTTCCATTTGGATCCTTGTTGAGAGTGAGTGGAGGAGCCATAGGAGTCTTCAATGATGAACTGTTGGATAAATCAAACTTCTTCAGCATGTCTCGAACATACTTAGTTTGGTTGATAAAGATACCTTTATCAGTTTGTTTGATCTGGAGACCTAAAAAGAATGTTCGTTCTCCCATCATGCTCATCTGATATTCTTTCTTCATGCATTCTGCGAAATGAAAACATAAAGAGGGATTAGTGGAACAAAAAATAATATCATCGACATAAATTTGGACGAGAATGATGTGACCTTTAATTTTTCTAAGAAATAAGGTCTGGTCAATCTTTCCACAAGAGAATTTCTCAGAGATGAGAAAAGAAGAAAATATATCATACCAGGCACGAGGAGCCTACTTTAACCCATAAAGACCCTTATCCAACCTATAGACGTGGTTTGGATACTTAGGGTCAAGAAACCCTGGAGGTTGTTCAACATAAACTTCCTCATGAAGTTTTCCATTAAAGAAAGTGCTCTTTACATTCATTTGAAAGACCTTGAAGTCTCTATGGGCAGCAAAGGCTAGAAAAAGTTGAATTGCTTCGAGTCTAGCCATTGGTGCGAAGGTTTCGTCATAGTTGATTCCTTCTTCTTGTTTATAACCCTGAGCAACAAGCCGAGCCTTATTGCGAGTTACCACACCATCTTCATCAAACTTGTTGCGATAGACCCATTTGGTGCCTATCACTGATTTGCCAGATGGACGTGGGATAAGGTACCAGACTTTGTTCCTATCAAACTCAATGAAATCTTCTTGCATAGCAAGAACCCAACTAGGGTCAGAGATAGCATCATTGATTTTCTTGGGTTCAACTAAAGAAAGAAAGTTGACGAAGAGACATATATTACCTAGACCTCGATGTGTCTTGATACCTGCATCTAGATCACCAAGAATTTGATGAATTGGATGGCTTTTAGTCCATCGCTGAGCCGGTAGAGGAGCTTCATCTGAATAGACAAGTTCAGGTATAGAAGATGAGGCTTCAGCATTAGTATCTTCAGCAATACGAACTATTGCTAAAGGAGCCTCAGATTCAGCATCTGAAACAAATTTAGAAACTGAAGGTATTTCATTTACTGATAGATCAGTGTTTGAAATAGGAGGGACACAGCTAATGGGGACTACAGCGATCTTTGAAAAAATGCGGTGGAGTGACTAGCTGTAACTGGAATGATGAGTGGATCATCTTCAGCTTCGGGAGATTCAGTGTTAAGAGGAGCACTGTAAGAAGCTTCAGGTTGTCCATAGTGAGAGAACATCCAGTTTTCTAATTCATCCTCATCATTTGAGATGGGTTTTGAATTAGCTGACTGAGAT
>NW_020201147.1:0-5736 GCF_001531365.2 Cynara cardunculus var. scolymus | reverse complement strand
TATCTCCAGTCATATGTCTTGAACATCCACTGTCCAGATACCATATGCCTTTGACATCCTGTACAATGAAACAAAATAAGAATGCTATTGGTACCCAACTATCGGGGTCCAGCTTTGTTAGAGGCTTCATTGTATGATGCTGAAGAACCAGCATCAGTAGATGGCATCACCGAAGCTGAAGAAGTTTGAGTGGAAATAGGAACAACCTCTGACACTACTAACGTAGTTTCAGTGGAAATATTCACTGTGCCTGATAAAGAGGATTCAGTGGAAGGAACTACAACGTCTGATGCTGAAGAAATTTCAGCAGGAGTTGTCTTCGCTGAGCCTGAAGAAGAGGCTTCAACGGATTTCTTCACCTTGGTTGCTAGAGCAACCTTTATGGAAGATTTCACCTTAGTTGATTTCTCAGCCTTGGTTACTTTCTTGCCCTTAGCTGGTGAACCAGCTTTGGCGGCAGAAGGACACTTGCTGGCAATATGTGTTTTCTCACCGCAGTGTTTACACTTCCTAAAGCTAGGAGTAGCTTTAGGGCCAGGAAGTATCAGACCAGAAGTAGCACCAGCTCCAAGAATTCCCTTCTCATTGGTTCTAGGAGGAACCTTTAAGGAATTGGATTCCTTAGGTGAAAAGTTCACCTTTGGTTGTGAGTTGGATTTCTGATGGGATTCAGATTTCCTAGTCCCTGAAGAGGAAAAAGCTTTACAAGTTGAAGGAATAGACCTAGATCTATTAGACTTTTTAGACTTCTTGGGAAGGGATGCTGTGACAACAGATTTACTTTTGTCTTTGCACCCAGAACTCGAAAGAGTTCCTTCAAGATGACTCTCAGTAAAAGAGGAGGACTGAAAGGAAGAAGTGTTGGGAATAAAAGAGTCGAAGGTACCAATTTGAGCATGGTCCTGTCTTTAACACATTCTTCCTGATCATAGGAGAATCCTACACCAGTCTTTATCTTGGCTGGGATCTGAGCGTTAATGATCTCAGAGGCCTTGATGGAAGCTTTGCACCACCCTTCAATGGTAGCTTTCTCGGCCTTGATTTCAGCGATTGCTCGCTCACGCTCAACGATAGCCTTCTCTCGTTCAACAGTGATGGCTTGGTTTACAATAACCGGATCTTTAAGATTTTCCTCGACGGAGGTCAGTTCTTTGATCTTAGAATGACAAATCTTCAATTGCTCTTGAAGATCAATGTTAAGCATTTCAGCTTTCGATTTTCCATTGAGAGCATTGTAAAGGTCAACCGTTAGCGTATCCAGTGCAGAAAGAGTAGAAGAAGAAGAGGGTTCATTCAGGAAACATACCTGAGTAGAAGAAGAAGATGGCTCAGAGGATGTAGATGCTTCAGAAGATCCTTCATCTGCATCTATGGCCATCAAACAGACGTAGGCTTTATCCTCCTCATCCGAAGATGATTCATCAGATGACTCAGCCCAGTCATGTTTTTCAACAATAAGGCCTTTAGCCTTTTGCTGGTTGTTCTTCACCTTCTTGTACTTCTCCTTCAGTTTTAAGTACTTTTCATCTTTGGTCCTGAAGGAGGAAGGAGCTTTAGAAGATGGTGTCATAGTCTTCTTTGATCTGCATTCACCTGCAAAATGTCCGGGTCGGTGACAGTTGTAGCAGACAGCTGAAGCCTTGTCTATTCTTTCAGACTTTGGCTTCTCCCTGAGGGATAGCTGAGGAGATCTGCGGAAGTTGCTCTTACTGGCGAATCTCCTAAATGACTTAGTCAGGAGTGCAAGGGACTCATCAAAATCTGTTAAATCAGATTCTGGAATGTTCTCAAAAGAATCTGTTTGGACTGAAAATCAGTATTAAATTGTATTTGTCTTGAAAGTTAAATATTGTCTATAATTATAAAAGTCATCGTGTTTGACTTTTCTTAGGCAGGTTTGACTTTGACTTGTATTTAGAGGTTTGACCCTATAAATAGGGTAATGTCTTTGTAAATCTAGTAAGAGAGCTCATTTGTAATATTCTAAATACGTAAAGAAGATTTGACTAAGCTTTGAATGTTGACTTTCTCTCTCAAATATCATTTGTGTTCTTAATGCTAGATCTGAGATTCTGCCATTGATGAATTAGAGATTACTTGAAGATTGATCATTGTGGACACACAATTGGTATCAGAGTAGAGTTATGCAAGAAATCAGAAGAAGAAATCAACAAATTTGAAGATTTTTTGAAGAAGTTTCTGGAATTTTTTTTATGTTCATAATGTGTTCATCTTGTTCTTAATTTTTTTTTGAGTTTGATCCAATTTTTTTAAAAAATCTCGTGTTTTTGTGTTTAAATCGTGATCAAAATGCTCGGAATTGAATTGTGAATCTTTGTTATTCACAAACTTTTGTGATTTGATCATTGCATTTCAAGATTTAATCGAATTTTGTGTTTTTAAATTTTTTTCTGTTCTTAAATTTTTTTTAATTCCAGTGTTTTTGATCCATTTTTTTCGTAAAGTTTTTTTGTTTTTTGTGTTTTTGATAGTTTTGATCTGATTTTGATTTTTTTTGGTTGAATAAATTTTGTTATTGTTTTTGGTTAAATCGTTCATAGCCCAGCCCATTGTGAAGCCCAACTTCTTTTCTCTGTATTCATTTTAATCGGATTTAGGCTCTTCCTTGAGCGAGTTAGGGATACCTCGCACACCTCTTTTGATCGGATTCGGACAATAAGGTTCTTTATTTTGAGCGTATTCTGTCAACAAGCAAGCGGATAAGGAGCTAAATCGTAGAAGCCTTGAACGGATTAACAGGTTCTGTGTTTGTTCTTGATCACATTTTGACCGGATAAGTGTCCGGAATCGCACATACTTGGAACCCAATTTGTAAATCATTGAACGGAGTTTGTAAATCGCTCAATTCATCGGATTCAAGGTAAATCGCTCACGTCTGTTGATTTTGGAGTCTTAATCGCACAAATCAAAAGGTAAGATTCATTGATTTCATCATATTTCGCACCCCTTAAGCACAACTTGTGACCGGATAAGTGACCGGATAGGTAAATCATTTGGTCGATTTAGTGAGCCGATTAAGACTTAGGCTTGAGCGGATACATGAGCGATTTAGGTTTAACCTTTGAGCGGACTAGTGAACGATTTAGGACTTAGCATTTTTTAAACATCGAAGTATCTGGTTTAACAAATAGTTCAATCCATCTCACCGGATTCTTTATCGCTCAATCCTAAATCGGTAGGTTGCGTTTCAAGGTAAATCGTAGGTTGCGTTTGACCTAATCGATTTCTAATCTGTTCGTGTTTCACTCATTTTGATTACTCACAGGACATTGTCACTGTTATTTTGCTCAAGCAATTATCTTTGTTTCAACTTCATTTGACCATTGCATTTGCTAAGAACTCTCATGTATGCAGGTGCTGATTCTGTATTGACTGGTGCCGTGTTTTATAGTGATTTAGACTATCAATAGTGAGAGGATTACAAAGTGAAATAAGTAGGATGAGACTGTTGTAAGGTAATGGTAACAAGCAAACGAGGGTGAAGAGCATACAGAGTGGAAAGCAGAGTTATTTTGACAGCATTTATTAAGGAGAAAGAGTCATGGGATATGAACATCCAGAAGAAGATTGAGGCAGCTGGTAAAAGAAGGAAGAAGGGAATGTATTTTTGACTTGCTGTTGTGTTATATGCATCAATCAGGCAGGAAGAATGATGCAGCTTTTGGCCTCATAGCTTTGAATACATTTTGACGGTTATCTGTATTTTTTTTAGTCATAACTGTGTGATTGCTGCACAGAAGGCAGGGAATTTAAATTGTTGTATATTCATTTGCAATATCAGCAGAAGCTTCTTTAACTATAAAGATAAGTGCAGTAGCTATAAGTGTGATTTAGAAGAACATGTTAGCTTTCTGTTGAGATATCATGTTGTTATTTGAGGAATCAGCTTCCTGCTAAAACAAATTATACCATTTTGCAGCTATGTTTCATACTTACAAGAACTCATTCTGTTGCGGTTAGCTTCTTATATGCTGGGTGTTTGACTTTGCTGCTATCTTTGTCTACAGGTTCAAGGTTTTACAACAGAAGAGGTTTACATCATATATTGGATTTTGAGTTTGTTAACCCAGATCTGACAATAGAACAATTTAATAAGGAAATTCAAGAGAGATTTGTAATAGAAGAAGATGAAATAGAAATCGACGGCGCTTTCTTTATTGAATGGAAAATTACAAACTCTCAAGAACCCTAATCGACTCTCATGAGACGTGATTGATTCTATGTGTTTTCAATGAATTTTCTGTTTTTCTCTCTCACATTCACTTGTTACAATAGACTTAATTATCTATTTAAGCTAGTTGGCTAATACTAAARTAACTATATATTGCTACTTTCCAGCAAATAGTCTAGTGGACAGATAATGCTTATCTTACGTGGATAAGCATTATCAAAAAGAAAAACTATAATTCCAGCTGTTGATTTGTCATCTCCAGCTGTCATTATCGATGTGATGGTTTCATCCTTATCTTCAAATTTTTATTGCACGCTTGGATGAATACTTAGTAAATCTTCTAAGTATTTGTCTGTCCAGAGTATCAATGGTTGCTCTTTCCATCGGCTCACTGTTCATCCGATGAATAGTCTTTCCATCAGTTTACTGTTCATCCGATGAATGAACTTCGTCCATCGGTTCACTGTTCAACATTGAAACAGCAGCCTTGTTGATTTTGAAACAATTGCCTGTTTTGAGTTCCATCTTCCATGGGATTGTAAATCACTTGCTGTTTAATCTGAGTGGTTTAGCTTGCTGTCATAACACAAGGGCTGTATATAGCTGTATTAATCATTTTGTTCTTGTATTTTCTTAGTTTTTAATTTTTGTTTAGATTGAATTTTTTTTTAGTTTTTGGATCATTTTTGTTTATCTGTTTTGTGTGTGTTTAAACTTTTTGAGAATCGTTGAACTATTTTTCGTCGATTAAACTGTTTTTCATCAGTTTTAACTGTTTTTAACTGTTTTCAACAGTTTTGACTGTTTTTTACTGATTTTTGACAGTTCCTCGTAGTTTTTTCTAAATTCACATCAGTTTTTCTGTTTTTTTTCTATTCTTTTTGAGCTTAATTGTTCCTAATTTCTTTTACTGATTTCACTGCATAGATCCTATATCTGATCAATTTTTTTAATGGCAGATAGTCTAGAGGAGATGAGAGCTAAGATTGCTGAGCTGGAAAAGAACATTGTGAACTATAAAGAGAAATACGTAGATATGTATACTAAGAATTATGCTAATGAGGAAAGTATTAAAATTTTGAATCGGGAGCATAAAGAAATATTAGAAAGAGTTGAGAATGAATCCAAGTATGAGATTAATAAACTTAAAAAATTCTTGGATGATATTAGAATAGAATGTGACAAAGAGATAAAAACATGGAGTAAGTCTAATAAAGATTTGTTCAATAAACTCCAAAAAGTTCAAAATGAACTAAATGCTGAGAGGAACTCTCCAAGGAATAATATAGAGACAAAGGATTTAACTGAGAAGGTTCATAAATCTGAAAATGATATGATTGAGCTAAGAAAGCTTTTGAATTTAGAGAAGAAAAGATTTTCTGAAATAGAGAAAAGATTTCGTACTGAACGTGAATCTTATGAAAATAAGATTAATTCTCTTGAGCTGAATGCTAAATTTCTTTTAAATCAAATTTCAGATTTTGAACAACTTATCATCTTGGAATGATCCATGGTTGATAAAGAGAAGAAAGAGTATGAAGAAG
>NW_020201146.1:69854-75818 GCF_001531365.2 Cynara cardunculus var. scolymus | reverse complement strand
TTTGATTGAGAACCAGTGCTCATGAATGAAGTATTGGCCAGATTCGCCATTGAAATTAGAAGGAGAAAAACAGGAATAAGATGAAACTGATTTAATCGAGTGAAACAGAGTAAAATGAAGAAGGCTGGTGTTCTATAAAATGCAGATTAATACCAAAAACAGAATTAATCGAATGAGAATTCAATTCCTGCTCTGATACCAATTGTTAGGACCTGTAAATTCATTTTTGGTATTTGATCTCTTACTCTGGATGATCTTTAGGACGATTACAGTGCAGCGGAAACAATGATAAGAATACAACAGAGTAATTAACCAAGAACACACAGATTGATATGAAGAAGATGAATGCAATAGAATAGCTTCAAAGGTTTTTCAATTGATTGAAAATATAGACGATTACAATACGGAAGCACACTAAATTACAAAGGCCTAAGCTGCTATTTATACTAGTTCCTAACGACCTTTCTGACATGACCTAGACAAGTGAAATCATCCAAGCCGTCCAAATAAAGTCGATTAAAGACCTAGACATGTGAGAAGCACGTGTAGTTAACAACCTTTGAAAAACAGTAGAACAGGATCTTCACAGAAGACGAATCCGTAGACCCTCTGTGAGCCAGCTCAGAGGCTCTGCTGTAGAAGACTTGTAGGTTCTTATTGCCAGAGGACCATTTTCCAGAACCTCTGTGAGAGACAACAGAGGTTCTGTCATTCTTGACTTTCACGATCAAACAGCTTCTGTTGATGGTCCTCAACACTTGCAGAAATACTTTTTCATACTTTTACATTAAGTAAATATTGGAGCTAACAATGAACATCTTTGGCATCATTTAAATGACTGGAAGTTATCATCCTTGTTATTACAATAAAAATGATGAAATTCCCTTCTGACTTAGGCGTTAGAAGATGCCACCAAGAAGAGAAAACCCTGAGATTGCACGACTCGTGTCAGAGCAACTTCTGGCCGCACTCCCCAACATAGTCAGCCAAGTGGCTGTTGGCCTGAATGCTAATCAACCAAATAATCCAGAGCCGAGGGTGGCTAGGGAATGCACTTATAAATCTTTTAGATCTTGCAACCCTAAAGAATTATATGGAACCGAAGGAGCAGTAGGATTACTATCATGGCTCGAGAGCATGGAATCTGTTCTTCACATTAGAAAATGTACTGAAGGAAATAAAGTAGAATATGCGGCATGTTTGTTACAAGGAAGGGCACTTACCTAGTGGAATACATTGGTATAAACTAGGGGGCGGGAAACGGCTAACCAACTTCCTTGGGAAGAATTTAAGAAACTACTAAAGGATGAATACTGCCCAAGAAGTGAACTCCAAAAGTTAGAAATGGAGTTATSGAATCATGAAATGAAAGGGGAAAATATAGCTGCTTATACAGCCCGATTCCACGAGTTAGCGAATCTAGTACCACACCTAGTGACACTGGAGGAAGTCCGCATTGAGAGGTATATTTGGGGATTGTCTTCAAAAATCCGAGGAAACATCACCTCGGCCAACCCAAAAACCCTTAAGGAGGCAATAGATATTGCCACCAAGCTCACGAATAATGCGGTTCGATCCGGAGAATTCGCCAAGGGAAAGAGAAAAATGGAGGAGCATGGGGATCGAAGATCTGGGAGAAAATTTGACAAGAATAGGAGAGTGGTAGGAAATTTTGGGGTACAGACTCATGTGGTTAATCAAGGAGGCAAGACTAAGTGCAATAGATGCAAATATCCGCACTGGGGGAATTGCATCATTTGTCAAAGATGCCACCTAGGGGGTCATACAGCAAAGGATTGCCGAAGACGATTATGTTTCAATTGTGGGAGCCCAGATCATATGAGGAATGTATGCCCAAAGAGGAAAAAAGGAGCAAATGCAAACCAAGCCCGACCAGCCAGTCAAGGAAACCCCAAAAGTCAGGCACGAGGCAGAGCATTTGAGATCGGAGTTTTGTATCACTAGACTTTAAGTCAAAGATTAGCTTAAAGACCCAAAGGTTGGAAGAAGATTACGTAATTGAGTTTGCCAATGATCAAGAAATTAAGGCTAGAAACATAATTATGGATTACACTCTAAGTTTAGCTGTTAGGACTGAAAATCAGTATTAAATTGTATTCGTCTTGAAAGTTAAATATTGTCTATAATTGTAAAAGTCATCGTGTTTGACTTTTCTTAGGCAGGTTTGACTTTGACTTGTGTTTAGAGGTTTGACCGTATAAATAGGGTAATGTCTTTGTAATTGTAAGAAGAGAGCTCATTGTAAATCACATTACGTAATATCATAGTTGACCACATTTGAAGATCTTGACTTTCTCTCTCATATCTCATATGAATGTTCTTAAAGATTTATCCAGATCCACCATTGTTATGAAGCTTAATGAAGATTGATCATTGAAGTGGGACACACAATTGGTATCAGAGCTGGATTGTGCACGAAATCAGAAGAAGAAATCATGTTTTTGTTTTTTTTTCTGATTTTTTTTTGTTCTTCGTTGTGTTCTTAATTTTTTTTTTTGAGTTTGATCCGATTTTTTTTTAAAATCTCATGTTTTTGTGTTTAAATCGTGATCAAAATGCTCGGAATTGTGTTGTGAATCTTTGTTAAACACAAAGTTTTGTGTTTTGATCATCTGATTTCAAGTTTTGTTTGAAATTTGTGTTTTTTTTAAATTTTCGTGTTCTTAATTTTTTTAAAATTCTAGTTTTTGATCCTTTTTTGTTGAATTTTTTTTGCTTTTGTGTTTCTCTTCAAATTCCAACAGGTTTTTGGCCCAATATTTTCTTAAAACAGCCCATCTATCTTTTAAAATCAGAAAACATCGCAGATTCATCTTCATCGCCTAAATCACCTAACAGTTTCATCCATTTTCTAAATCATACAGGGCAGTTGAGGGTTCTTGAGCGGACTAGAGACTTCATCGCTTGTGGCATGAATGGATTAGAGAATTGCTCACACAAAGCTTGATCGGAGTTTTGATCGGATTAGTTTCTCGCTCAACTTTTATCTGATTTTTTGAAGTCTAAATCGCACACCATTTCAGCGGATAAGTGTCCGAACTTGAAACCAGATTGCTATATTGATTGTTATATCTTGAGTTGTGAACGATTTAGGTTTTATCTTGAGCGGATAAGGTAAATCGATCAACTTTCATCTGTTTTGTTTTCTAAGTCTTAATCGATCATCTCTTGACCGGATTGGTGACCATATTCAATTAACATTTGAGCGGACTAGTGACTGGAGATTGGTAAATCGGACAGAACTTAACCAGGTTTGTTGTTTATCATTGTTCGATTTAACCTAACTTGAAGTTTCTGTTCACCTGTTTTGAGAGAAATTAATTGATTCGGTGTTTGGTTTTTGTTTAAATCGTTTGATTTGGTGAGTTGTCCAATGTGCTCTCAATCAGATTTTTTTGTAAATCGCACACTGTCTAGCTGAGGTACACTTTAAATCGCACAAAGGTCAACATCACACAAGTTTTAAGCGGAGTTGGTATTAATCGCTCAACAGTATCCATGTCTCTACATTACTCATAGACTTGAGTGGAGTTGTCAATTCATATCACTCAACTGTTTCTTGATCAAATTTGGATTTCAGCCTGTTAAATTTTGTGAACAGTGTTCGATTTGAAGTTTATCGCACAACAGTGGGTAGGATGTTAGCCTGTTGTTGCATAAAATTCATAGAAGTGACACTTTTATTGAAACTATTTTGAGAAAAATCAAGGTGAGACTGGTATTATAAGATCTTGTGTGAATCTCTTGGCTAGACTCTGCATTCTTTGCTTAAAAACACTTAGACTCACATTGGTTCCAGATTCCGTAATGCAATAGGGAATAGACTGTAAATCGAACTCAGATTTAGCTGTTTTTATTGAGCATTTTATACAAATCGAAGAATATCTTGTCTGATTTGTTGTCTGTGTGAATGGTTTAAGTGTGAAATTTTTGTGGTGGTTGATTTTTGATATCACTGTGTTAGATATTACAATGGGTTACTGCTGGAAAGTGTTTTTTTTTTTTTTTGCAGATTGTCATGCATGGAAAGTCTTTGTAGTAGGAGGGAATAGTCGGTCAGAATATGTTTTGAGTTCAATTTAGTGACCGAAGCTTATTCGTTCTTGGCTGGATTGTCTTTGGTGATTGAAAGCTGGATTCAAGCTGCATTGACAAAATTCAAGCTGTTGTTGAGTTGCTCCTGCATCCTTCTCCTTTGGGAACATTGTGACAGTAAATGTTTTTTAAAAACAGTCTTGAAGCTGCAGTGATTGAGTTTAATGTTCAAACAGTCTTGGTTAGTCTTGGTCAGCTAGTTATGAGCGCATGATCTTTATGTTAGCTATTTTTGAAGAAATTTTTGAGTAGTTTTTGTTAAGTGGATTAAGAAGCATAGTTAAGCGATTTAACTATATTAGTTGAGCGTTTAACAATTCGCTTTTTGATTGATTTAATCAGTATCTTGGCTATTTTTAAACATCATTCTTGTGCGATTTATCTCATATATTGTTTTTCTAAATCACACAAGTCAACTGCTTATCATTTTTTTGGATTAAATACTACATATTGTTCTTGTAGGTGCTTTGTAAAGGGAATGCACACAGGTACAAGTCAACTGAAGATTTGATTTGACGACTTGACCTCACAGCTTTCAGTAAAGATTGAGGAAGGATTAGAGGCGCATATTTATTTTGGATAGAGTCTTGTGTTTTTCTGTTTTTTTTTATCTTGTGTATTTGTCTTGGATTTATTTTGTTTTGTTTTAGTTTTTGTTTACATTTTAATTTTGGATCATTTCGTTTATTTGTTTCTGTTTGTGTTTTTAAACTGGTTGATAATAATTGAACTATTTTCCGTCACGTAAACTGTTTTTCATCAGTTTCAACAGTTTTAACTATTTTTACTGATTTTTTACAGTTTTCATAAATTTTCTGAATTCTCATCAGTTTTAGTGTGTTTCTGTTTGTATTTTGAGCTTAACTGTTTTTGATTTCTTTTACTGATTTCACTGCATAGATCCTATAACTGATCAATTTTTTTTTTAATGGCAGACATTCTAAATGAGATGAGAGAGAAGATTACTGAGCTGGAAAAGAGCATTGTGAACTATAAAGAGAAATACATAAATATGTACACTAAGAATTATGCTAATGAGGAATATATCAAACATTTCAAGAAAGTTCATAAAAAAGAATGTGAAAGAATCGAGAAGGAATTTGAGTATAAAATTGAAAAACTCGAGAACACTCTCAGCTCTGTAAGAAAAAATTATGATGAAGATTTGAAGACTTGGAGTAAAACTAATAAAGATCTTTTCAATAAACTCAAGGAGGTTAGAAGTACACTTTCAATTGAGAAAAACTCTCCAAGGAATAATATAGAGACAAAGGATTTAACTGAGAAGGTTCATAAATCTGAAAATGATCTGATTGAGCTAAGAAAGCTTTTGAATTTACAGAAGAAAATATTTTCTGAAATAGAGAAAAGATTTTGTACTAAATCTGAATCTTATGAAAATAAGATTAATTCTCTTGAGCTGAATGCTAAATTTCTTTTAAATCAAATTTCAGATTTTGAACAACTTATCATCTTGGAACGATCCAAGTTTGATAAAGAAAGAAAGAGTATGAAAATATCTTCAAATTTTTTAATTTTTTGAGCATTAATTGAATCATTACTTAAATCTGTTTTCTAGGGGGAGTCTCTAGAAATTTTTTTTTAATAAATGTTTTCGGAAATGGAAACGTTTTCTGAAACGAGTGCATTATCTGAACAGGTATTTCTTGAGATTTTACTTGCGTAATTTCTCGTCATACATAACTCCAATACCTGTTTCAGCTATTCTTTAAACTGTTATTATCACGTGTCTTATATGAAAATCTTTTTCGGTGATAATACACTCGTTTGTATTCAATTTTGTTTTCTGATATTTTTTTTACATTGATACATATACATTCATTTTTT
>NW_020201146.1:60659-68674 GCF_001531365.2 Cynara cardunculus var. scolymus | reverse complement strand
ACTGGAGATAATTATAGAAAGATTATTCATGTGCTACAACGACTGAGAGATGTTGAATGTGAAGATCATCTTTACAACAATTTACTGAAGTTTTGTTGTCTGAAGATTTTTTGAAGATCAAATATTGTACATTGTTTCTGTTAATTGCTGTTCTACATTGTCAAAAGAGAAGATCATTGCGGTTCTACATTCGAGGGGGAGAATGCTAGAAGATCTTTCTCAACAGTTGATTTCTTGAAGATTCCAAGATGAAGAATTTTCTTTTGAAGAAGACATGATGTGCTTAAAGATTCAAAGTTCAAACAAGAACTCAAAGTGCAGAATTTCTTTTAAGTCTGAATACAAAGGGGGAATGTTAGGACTGAAAATCAGTATTAAATTGTATTCGTCTTGAAAGTTAAATATTGTCTATAATTGTAAAAGTCATCGTGTTTGACTTTTCTTAGGCAGGTTTGACTTTGACTTGTGTTTAGAGGTTTGACCCTATAAATAGGGTAATGTCTTTGTAATTGTAAGAAGAGAGCTCATTGTAAATCACATTACGTAATATCAAAGTTGACCACATTTGAAGATCTTGACTTTCTCTCTCAAATCTCATATGAATGTTCTTAAAGATTTATCCAGATCTGCCATTGTTATGAAGCTTATTGAAGATTGATCATTGAAGTGGGATACACATTAGCTAATAAGGATTTTAGCAATTGAACTAGTAAGTTTTGACATAGTCATAGGCATGGATTGGCTATACAGAAATGAAGCTGAAATTGTCTGTTTTGAAAAGGTTATCCGGATTCCTCAAGATGGAAATGACCCAATTGTGATTCAAGGAGATAAGTCAGATTGAAAAGTTAAGATAATATCATGCATGAAAATGCAAAAGTACTTGAAGAAGGATTAAGCTGCATTTCTGGCACATGTTATTGATAGGAAGGTCAAGGAGAAAGATATTCATGATTTCCCAGTAGTTCGGGAGTTTCCTGATGTATTTCCCGAGGATTTACCAGGACTACCCCTACAAAGACAAGTCGAATTCGGTATCGACTTAATCCCTAGAGCTGCCCCAGTGGCAAAGGCACCATATCGTTTGGCACCATCAGAGATGCAAGAAATGTCAAATCAGCTCCAGGAGTTATTAGATAAGGGATTTATAAGGCCAAGTTTCTCACCATGGGGTGCACCGGTTCTATTCGTTAAAAGAAAGAAGGGTCAATACAAATGTGCATTGATTATAGGGAACTTAATAAGTTGACCATCAAGAATAGATACCCTCTTCCTAGAATCGATGATCTGTTTGATCAACTCCAAGGTGCGGTATACTTTTCCAAGATTGATCTACGATCCGGATACCATCAGGTGAGAATTCGGGAAGAGGACATGCCCAACACAGCATTCAGAACCCGATATGGTCATTATGAGTTTTTGGTTATGCCATTCGGGCTAACCAATGCACCGACAGTCTTTATGGATCTAATGAATAGAGTCTGCAGACCCTACTTGGATAAATTTGTAATTGTTTTCATAGATGATATACTGATTTATTCACGAAGCAAGGAGGATCATGAGCAGCATCTAAGGATGATATTAGAACTACTTCGGAACCAGAAATTGTATGCAAAATTCTCCAATTACGAATTCTGGATTCGTGAAGTACAATTTCTTGGTCGTGTGGTTATTGAAAAGGGGATTCAGGTAGATCATGTCAAGATTGATGCCATTAAGAAATGGGAAGTCCCAAGAACCCCGACGAAAATTCGTCAATTCCTTGGCTTGGCAGGCTATTATCGGCGATTCATCGCGAACTTTTCAAAAATCGCACAACCACTCACAGCCTTAACTCAGAAAGACAAGAAGTTTGTTTGGGGAGAGAAATAGGAAGAAGCATTTGAGACTCTTAAGCAGAGACTATGCAATGCACCTATTTTATCCTTACAAGAGGGTCCGGAAAACTTTGTGGTCTATTGCGATGCATCGCATCAAGGTTTAGGATGCGTGCTAATGCAAAAAGACAAGGTCATTGCTTATGCCTTAAGGCAACTCAAAGTGCACGAGAAGAATTATACTACGCATGACCTCGAATTGGGGGCAGTAGTATTTGCACTTAAGATTTGGAGGCACTATCTTTACGGCACCAAATGCACCAACTTCACTGATCACAAAAGTCTTCAACATATCCTAGACCAAAATATGTTGAACATGAGGCAACGGAGGTGGGTCGAACTTCTCAACAACTATGATTGTGAAATAAAGTACCACCCGGGGAAAGCTAACGTGGTAGCAGACGCCTTAAGCCGGAAAGAAAGGGTTAAACCGTCAAAGGTACGAGCCATGGGAATGCTGGTTTAAACGAACCTAAAAACGCAAATTCTTGAAGCTCAAGAAGAGGCGTTGAAATCGAAGAATCTGAAGAGCGAGACCCTGAACCACCTAGAGAAGGAATTCGAAACTCGAGCAGATGGGGTGCGTTTCTTCAGAGATAGAGTTTGGATACCAAAGAACGCCAGCCTCCGGTCAACAACTTTGAAGGAAGCACATCGCTGAAGATACTCAATTCACCCAAGAACCGATAAGATGTACAAAGTGCTAAAAGAATATTACTGGTGGTCAGGAATAAAGAAGGACGTTGCTTTGTTCACAAGTCGATGCTTAACCTACGCAAGGGTAAAAGTTGAACATCAGAAACCGTCTCGTTTTCTTCAGCAACCAAAGATTCCCCAATGGAAGTGGGATCAGATATCAATGGATTTTGTTACAAAGTTACCTAGGACTAGGAGAGGATATGACTCGATTTGGATCATAGTGGATAGACTTACGAAATCCATGCACTTTTTACCTGTTCTAGAAGACTTTAGTACGGAAAGGATTGCACAGTTATATACCAACGAAATCGTATTACGTCATGGAGTACCTATTTCTATCATCTCAGACAGAGATGACCATTTTACTTCACGATTATGGCGATCAGTTCAAAAGGCACTAGGCACGAAGTTGGACTTAAGCACTTCCTATCATCCTCAAACGGATGGGCAAACGGAAAGGACTATCCAAACACTAGAGGATATGTTATGAGCCTGTGTGATAGACTTTGGAGGCAGTTGGGTGTAACACCCCAAATCCATACATTACATATAACACATATTTTATACATAGAATACATGTTTTCCCCCACATAGGTCCTTGATACAAGAGTCTATAATGTAAAATACGCAACCCAAAAATTTCAAAAGTATATGCTCTTATATCTTAGCATCTATGCTTCCATAACAGCTAAGCACAGAGGGAAGTAATTCACATAATGCTCTTTCCCTTATTATCTTTACTGTACACATAATTTTGAAAACACAAAATGAGGGTTAGACATGAATGTCTAGTGAGGTTCCCTTTTATGTAATGCASGGTGAAGATCACCAAAACGTTTATTTCAAATCATTCATCTTATGAAACAAAACTAAAATCATATTGCTTCGGTCCATTGGACCTCTGGTTCCAAACCATACTTGGAATATATTTCAACATCCAGGACAAGAGCCCATCTGGTCTTTCTTCCAAAGCTTCTGGTTCCTCGACCAGAGCCTCTGGTTGCACTAACCAGAGCTTCTAGTTCAACGTGCAAGCCAACCAGAGCCTCTCTGGTCTGTTTTTCATAAAAAGATTCKAAGTATAAAATTATTTTCCTTAAAACTTCTAAAATATAATTTTGACATAGAAGCTAGTATTACTAGATACAGAGCCTCTGATCCAAATAGTATATTTAGTAAAAACTTGCTCTTTCTTCAAATCAATAACCAGAATCCTCTGGTACAATAATGAGGATCAACCAGAGCCCCTCTGGTTCATTTCAAGGAACAACCAGAGCCCCTCTGATTCCTCATGAAAATGACCATTCTGTTCCAAAACACTTTTAACCAATACCAATGGCCATAGGCCAAGTTTTCCCCTTCTCCATAGCATCAATACCATTATTTCTAATAAGAACAATATCTTTGAGTTCTCAAATCACAAAGAAGTAAGGACTCAAATCTATTGTAGTCTTAAAAGACATAATAGTAAGAGCTATGATATTCACATACAATCGCCACCCTTATTCCAAAAGACACCTCTCCTTGATATGYCACCCTTATTCCAAAAGACACCTCTCCTTGATATGCCACCCTTATTCCTTCTTCAAAATCTATGAACTAATTCGGATGAAGGACCGCAGTCACAACCATCTTATCGAATCSTCATTCATAGTTTTATCCATAACATCTATAGATTAATTCCAAATGAAGACATATCAAAGTCACAATCGTCTCAAAATAATATTCTCTATAGTTTTCATACAACAGTTTTATCATCAAAACCTTTCAAACTCAAGAACAATCTGATCTTTTGAAGATTTCCAAAACATCAAGTCCCTTTTAAATCCTCAAAACAGGATATCATTTCCAAAACTGTTTTAAAGAAGCAATCTCTTCTTTATCTTTCCCAAAATAGTTTTTAATACACAAAAATATAACAATATGTCACACCCCGCTAGATGCAACAGGCAAGCGTGTCACAGTAACAATTAATAGATAACAACTTTAAGTTTTACATAATAAAACGAGTTTAATATTACAACCAAAATTTTATAAAACTCTTCATTTGCAAAACTTCCGATTCGAACTAAATCAGCTTTGCCACGAGTATGCTCCCAAGTGAAACAAATCTTACTTGCCTCCTGAAAAGCATGGAACATAAAACGAGTCAACTACAAAGAGTTGGTGAGCTCACAGGTTTTCACATGCATAAAATATTTTAATGCATAATCCAAATATTTGCAAACATATGCAATACTTTTGCACTTAATAAATGTAAATGTTCATGACGTAGGAACTTGAGATGCTACTGAGCCTTACCTGACCAACTGCCCCATTAATTTACGAACAACCATAAGTAGCACGTACACTACTTAGGTCCTATAGTTCGATATAGTACTAATTCAGCGGTGGTCCAAATTCCACATGATTAGACCAAAAAAAACATAGGTAGAGTGCACCCCTTTTTGGGTGGGACTGTCAACACAATAGCGGCTATCCACAATACCACGGCCCAGGGACATGCCAGAGTTAACAAGTAGCGTTTACGGACGGGGAGTTTATTTGGAAACATACTCTCAAGCACATCAATTTAGCATTTATTCTAGAGTGCAAAAACGGTTAATAAATCATAACATAGTAAACCCGACTAAGCAGTTCCTTAGTCCAGAGGTTTTAAACAGAGTTTGACTAAGCAGTTCCTTAGTCCAAAGATTTTAAATAAAAACATGCATAKCTTGCTTATTCYCATGCMTTTCCCCCAAAYAAATAGTTAAAGCATTAAAAKTGGGGYCGTGAGGACTCACTGGTTTAGGGATGAATATCCAAGGTGATGACGCCTGTCGCTTTCAACGCCCGCCCTAACCTCCTAAACAGACCAACGACCAGAACTAAGATCACTTATGGGTTCAAGACAATGATAAAGTTAGGTTGCGTCCCATGCAATGCCATCGAGTTTCTATAAACTTAAAGTTGAGGTTTATAATTTACTCTAAAAAATAACCCAAAAATTATATATTAAAAGAGATTGAAATCCTAAACTCAAAAGGTGATTTTTGGCTAGATTATAAATTTTGTTCCAAGTATTTTTGGGTTTCACAAGGCTCTAAAAAAATAGGAACCTTCCAAAAGTCCTCTTTATCCAACTTGTCAAATCATTTAAAATAATGAGGTTAGCCGACTAACCCAAATATCAAGAAGATTTAAAGAAATTTAAATTCCTCGTCATTACACTACAATCCTTGAGTTACACAGGCCCCGAAACAGATTGCACGTTCACCGAGCGGCAACTATTTGGGGTCGAGCTTACCACTTCCCAAAGGAAATCGCCATTTTCAGGATAGCAAAATAAATTTTAAAATTTCCAGGGATGAATCTTTCCCGATTCCATTGAGTTTTCGAAAAAGGTAAGGTAGATAAAAGATGCATGGAAGATTTTTCACTTTAAAACACCGCTTCGTGGGTTAAATCTTCACATGCAATGAGYTTTTCCCTTCCTACTTTGGAGTTTTAAGCATATGGGTCATAGATTATTATCTTCCTACAAGATGTTTTCATGTCTTGGACGAATAATCTCTCATCTTTATAAATTCAGAAAGTTAACACAAGATCGAAGCAAAGAAGAAGGATGCAACTCAAGACATTTTACAAATGTAAGATAATTAGCATCATACATTTTCTTGAAGTCTTGGAGGATCTTTAAGAATGTGAAAGAAGTTTAAAAGACTTGCACGAAGGTGGAATCCAGTAGAGAGCGTTTGGTTTTTAGAGAGAGAGGGTTTAGAGAAGTTTTCAAACAGGCGATTCATGCAAATGGAAGTTCTTCATGGATGAGAAGTATTTATATGAGGATTTTAAATGAAGTGAATGGGCTTCGCCAACAAGGCCCAAACCGAATAAACCTTTATTTTCCCTAGAGGATAAGCCCATAATAATCTTCATTCAAACTTAAATAAAAAGGCTTTATAGAATCCCAAACTCCATCTTTTGATGAAACAAGTGGACATTCAAATGATTTTGAAATTTAATTTAAGGAAAAATCATAACATCAACTTTATTTATTATTATTTTTTTTATCTAGAATATTTTCAAAATATTTGGATTGCATAAGATAACCTTATCTGATCCTCTACCAAAGCGCGACCTTCCCGACAAAATTTGGGAGCTAAAACCAAAAAGGTTCTAATCACTTAAGACTAGATCCTAGAGAAATGTAATTTCTAAGTATAGGATCTGCTATGGGGTGCTAACCTAAAGTTCAGAAGTGACGGGATGTCACAGTCTTCCCATGTCAGAGAAATTTCCCCCTGAAATTTATTTGCCTACTTCAAATCAAGACTCGTTAGAGAACAAATGTGGATACCTGCTTCTCATGGAATTTTCTCTTTCCCACGTATATTTCGGTCCATGCCGTGATGTCCATTGAACTTTTACAATTGGGATTTTGTTGTGCCTCAGTTGCTTAACCTTACGGTCGAGGATTTCGATCGGCTCTTCAACGAAACATAGCCGTTCATTAATTTGAATATCTTCTAGAGGTAGAACTAAAGACTCGTCGGCTAAACACTTCTTAAGATTCAACACATGAAATGTATCATGGATGGCACTAAGCTTTGGGGGTAAGTTGAGTTTGTATGCAACTGGTCCTACTCCTTCGAGTATTTCGAATGGACCGGCATACCTTGGACTAAGCTTTCTTTTCTTTCCGAAGCGCACAACCCCTTTCCACGGTGATATTTTTAAAAGGACTTTATCACCTACTTGAAATTCCAAGGGTTTACTTCGGTTATCGGCATAGCTCTTCTGACGATCCCTTGCAACTTTAAGTCTTTCTTGGATGATTGCGATTTTGTCAGTTGTTTCCTAGATAATATCAGGCCTGGTCAGTTGCCTATCTCCAATTTCCTGCCAACTGATTGGAGATCTACATTTTAATCCATACAAGGCTTCAAAAGGTGTACATTGAATACTTGTGTGATAACTATTATTGTAGGAAAATTCGACCAATGGTAGATGGGTATCCCAACTGCCTCCGAAGTCTATCACACAGGCTCATAACATATCCTCTAGTGTTTGAATCGTCCTCTCTATTTGTCCATCCGTTTAAGGGTGATAAAAAGTGCTTAAATCCAATCTCGTGCCTAGTGCCCTTTGAATCGATTGCCATAACCTGGAAGTAAAGCGGCTGTTTCTATCTGAGATAATAGAAACAGGTACTCCATGCCGCGACACAATCTCGTTGACATACAACTATGCCAGCCTTTCCGTACTGAAATCTTCTCGAATAGGCAAATAGTGCACGGATTTCGTAAGTCGGTCCACTATGACCCAAACGGAGTCATATCCCTTCCTTGTTCTTGGTAACTTTGTAACAAAATCAATTGATATCTGTTATATCCCAGATCTGACAGTAGAACGATTTACACTAGAAGATTGAAAGAGTAAGTAAACAAGAAGATT
>NW_020201146.1:55179-58529 GCF_001531365.2 Cynara cardunculus var. scolymus | reverse complement strand
TAGCACAGAGGCTGGTCTTCTAGACTTAGACGTTTTGGCGCAAATACTTCTTCAATTCGTCTTCTAGCTCTGGATTGTTTCATGAAACTTTTTCAAGTTAATTATTAGCTTCAAAAATAAAGCTAACAATATCTGATCCCATTTCCATTGAGGAATCTCTGGTTGCTGAAGAAGACCAGATGGTTTCTGATGTTCAGCTTTTACTTTTGCACAGGTCATACACCGACTTACATACAAGGCAACATCTCTTTTCATTCCTGGCCACCAGTAGTATTCTCTCATCCCTTTGTACATTTTATCGGATCCTGGGTGAATCGAATATTTGGAACGATGGGCTTCCTCCATGATTGTAGACCGAAGGCTGTCGCTTTTTGGTATCTAAACTTTATCCTTGAAATAGCACACTCCATCCGCTTGGGTTTCGAATTCTTTCTCTAAGTGATGCAGGGTTTCATTCTTCAGGTTCTCTGATTTCAACGCCTCATGTTGAGCTTCGAGAATTTACGTTTTTAAGTTCGTTTGAACCAACATTCCTATGGCTCGTGCCCTTGATGGTTTCACCCTTTCCTTCCGCCTTAAGGCGTCGGCTACCACGTCAGCTTTTCTCGGGTGATACTTTATTTCACAATCATAATCGTTGAGAAGTTCAACCCACCTCCGTTGTCTCATGTTCAACATATTTTGATCTAATATATGTGGAAAGCTTTTATGATCTGTGAAAATGGTGCATTTGGTGCCGTAAAGATAGTGCCTCCAAATTTTAAGTGCGAACACCACTGCCCCTAACTCAAGGTCATGCGTAGTGTAATTCTTTTCGTGCACTTTGAGTTGCCTTGAGGCATACGCAATGACTTTGTCTTTTTGCATTAGCACGCATCCTAAGCCTTGATGCGATGCATCACAATAGACCACAAAATTTTCTGAACCCTCTAGTAGGGCTAAGATAGGTGCGTGACATAGCCTCTGCTTAAGAGTCTCAAATGYTTCTTCCTGTTTCTCACTCCAAACTAACTTCTTGTCCTTCTGGGTTAAAGCAGTGAGTGGTTGAGCAATTTTTAAGAAATTCGTAATGAATCTTTGATAGTAGCCTGCCAAACCGAGAAACTACCGAATCTCTGTTGGGGTTCTTAGGGCCTTCCAATTCCTAATGGCCTCGACCTTGGCAGGATCCACCTGAATCTCTTTTTCATTAAGTATGTGCCCAAGAAATTGTTCTTCCTGAATCCAAAATTCACACTTGGAAAACTTTGCGTACAGTTTTTGGCCCCGGAGTAGCTCCAATATTAACCTCAGGTGTTGTTCATGATCCTCCTTACTTGGAGAATAGATCAGTATATCATCTATGAAAACAATTACGAATTTATCCAAGTAGGGTCTGCAGACTATATTCATTAAATCCATGAAGACGGCCGGTGCATTGGTTAACCCAAATGGCATTACCATGAACTCGTAGTGACTGTACCGAGTTCTGAAGGCTGTTTTGGGAATGTCCTCTTCCCGCACTCTTACTTGGTGATATCCAGACTGTAGGTCAATCTTGGAAAAGTATACCGCACCGTGAAGTTGATCGAACAGGTCATCGATTCGAGGAAGGGGGTATTTATTCTTGATGGTCAACTTATCAAGTTCCGTATAATCAATGCACATTCGCATTGACCTATCTTTCTTTTTGACGAATAGAACCGGTGCACCCCATGGTGAGTAACTTGGTCTTATAAATCCCATATCTAACAACTCCTGGAGTTGTTTTGACATTTCCTACATCTCTGCAGGTGCCAAACGATATGGTGCCTTTGCCATTGGGGCAGCCCCAGGGATCAAGTCGATACCGAATTCGACTTGTCTTTGCAGGGGTAACCCTGGTAAATCCTTGGGAAATACGTCGGAAAACTCCCGAACTACAGGGACCTTGTCGATATCTTCTTCCTTGACCTTCCTATCAACAACATGCGCCAGGAATGCGACATACTCCTTCCTCAAGTACTTTTGCATTTTTATGCAAGACACTAACTTAATTTTTCGATCCGACTTGTCTCCTTGAATCTCTATTGGGTCATTTCCATCATGAGGAATCCAGATAACCTTCTCTGAACAGACAATTTCAGCTTGATTTTCGGATAGCCAATCCATGCCTACAACTATGTCGAAGCTTCCTAACTCGATAGGAATAAGGCCTATGCTAAAATCCTTATTGGCTAAACTTATTGTACAATCCTTGATTATATTTCTAGCCTTAAATTCTTGGCCATTGGCAAACTCAACTACATAAGCTTCTTTCAGCCTCTGAGATTTTAGGTTAATCTTCTGCTTATAGTCTAGGGATACAAAACTTCTATCCTCTCCTGAATCAAATAGAACTGACGCGAAATCAATATTCAAAAGGAACGTACCTGAGACTATATTGGGATAATTTCTAGCTTCTCTTGCCCCGATTTCAAATGCTCTGCCCCGTGTCTGACTCTCTGGGTTTCCTTCACTGATCGTTCGAGCTTGGCCTGCATTGGGTCCTTGTTTCCTTTTCGGACAAACGTTCCTAATATGATCTAGACTTCCACAATCGAAGCACAATCGCTTCCAACAATCCTTAGCTGTATGTGTAATGCCCCAACCCACACATTGCATGTAATACATATTCCATACCAAAGAAATACATATTCATATACACATTGGGTCTACTAGTACAAGAAATCTACTGTGACCAAACACCAGGTCCAAAAAATTCAAAATACAATCTTGTACTATTCATCAGAGCTACACATCAAAAGCAGATCTTCAACTAAAATGCACGAAAGAAAAGTACTAAATCTTTTCCTTTCCATTACCTTCCACACTTCCTGCAATACACATTTTAAAACACAAAACGAGGGTTGAACTATAAAGTCTAGTGAGATACCCTATTTATGTCATTGCAGGGTGAAGGATCACCAAAATCTTTACAAAATCAAGTATTCATATAAATAACAAATATATGAATTCATAATATCGAAATACCAAATCATTTCTCAAATTCAAGCTATCATTTAGCTTATTCAAATCTCATACCTTTTAAAACCAATCAGGTTCCATATATTGCCACTTTTTAAACCTTTTTCTCAAAAACAAGGCTTAACAAAGTTTCAGGCCAAAATAAATCTTTTCTCCACAATTAACATCCAATCTATGATTTCCATTAAGAACCTCGATCCTAAATCCTTAAATCACAAAAAAATAAAGATTTCTAGATTTTGGTAGTCTCAAAGGATATAATAGAAAGAGTTATATAAAACCACACGCAGACAATGCCACCCTTATATCCAATGGACACCTCTCCTTGATATGCCACCCTTATAACAAATGGACACCTCTCCTTG
>NW_020201146.1:51747-52949 GCF_001531365.2 Cynara cardunculus var. scolymus | reverse complement strand
TTTCATGATAAAGTCCATTGTAATATGATCCCACTTCCACATCGGTATTTCCAATGATTGATGTTTCCCATAAGGTCTCTGATGCTCTATTTTAACTTGTAAACAAGTCAAGCGTTGCTCTACATATGTTGCAATATCTTTCTTGAGACCCGGCCACCAATAAAATACTTTTATATCCTTATAGATCTTGTTAGTACCTGGATGAATGGAATAACGAGACTTGTGGCTTTCATTTAGAATGATTTCTCGTAAATTCCCATGATTTGGTACCCATATCCGTCTTTGGAAACACAATATCCCTTCTTCATTTGGTTCCATGTTAGAAATTGTCTTACCCACTTGTTCCAATTTCTTATTCTGTTCTTTAATAGCTTCTTCCTCACACTCTTGTATTTTCTTACGCAAATCTGAGTTCAAGCTTATTTTCATTGCTACTACTTTGATAGTTCCACTTTTCTCTTTGCGACTCAGAGCATCAGCTACAACATTAGCCTTTCCTGGGTGATATAAAATTTCACAGTCATAATCATTGACTAATTCAATCCATCTTCACTGTCTCATATTCAGATCCTTTTGGTTGAACAAGTGTTGCAAACTTTTGTGATCTGTATAAATTTTACACTTTGTTCCCAATAAGTAATGTCTCCAAATCTTTAAAGCAAAAACCACAGCTGCCAATTCCATATCATGAGTCAGGTAGTGCTTCTCATGATCTTTCAATTGTCGAGATGAATATGATATAACTTTTCCTCTTTGCATCAAGACACAGCCTAAACCCAATTTTGATGCATCGCTATATACCATGAAATCTTCAGTTCCATCAGGTAAGGAGAGTATCGGAGCACTGCAAATATGGTCTTTTAATAACTGAAAGGCCTTCTGCTGTTTTTCTTCCCATTGAAATTTAACATTCTTTCGTGTTAACTTCGTCAAAGGTACGACTATTTTAGAGAAATCCTGAATAAACTTGCGATAATAGCCCGCCAATCCCAAGAAACTTCGAATTTCAGATCGCATTTTCGGTACCTCCCATTTTGCAACAATCTCAATCTTTGCTGGATCTACCTTTATTCCATCCTTGGATATAACATGCCCCAAAAACTGAACATCTCTTAACCAAAATTCACATTTTGACAGTTTAGCATACAGTTTTTCTCTTTTCAGAAGTTCGAGGATTAATCTCAGATGTTCTGCATGTTCTT
>NW_020201146.1:48342-49622 GCF_001531365.2 Cynara cardunculus var. scolymus | reverse complement strand
GTTATATATTCCGGGTGTGGTACTGTTTCTCCCTGAATATTCCCAGAATGTGATTCTTCCTGTTCAGAGTATATTTCAGTTCGTCCTCTTCCTTGTGACTGACTCCTCCCTCTTCCTCTTCCTCTTGGTCTTCCACGGCCTCTATTTCCAGCCGTACTGGTTGGAAAATCGACCAATGATTCCTCCCTTTTCTCATTTTCTGGGTGAGCTATTCTTTCAGACCTTCTTGTGCGGTTAGACGTCTGAAGAATTCAATATTAATATTCACGTATTCACATTCCCAAATACAATAAAGTACTCAAGTTCAGATATGTACCTGTAAATTTATAATTACACTGGCCAGGCGTAATTAAAATTTACCTTACACACTGTTCTCTCAACTTATCATATTTATTTCCAATGGTGCTAACTATGTCCGGGACCCTTAACATGCAATAAAACAGTTTTTCATTACCTGATGTGGTAACCGGTACGTTTCTCATTAACTCCTTACATGCTAAAGTGCTATTTGACTCGGGTGCAAATTTTTCATTTGTATCCCCATCATTTGCCTTATATGCTCGTATGAATTCTGTGCCACTTGACGAAAAATTAGTAGTTGATACTGCTAATGGTCTTGAATCTGTTAGTTGTGTGTTTAAAAATTGCATTATCATGATTGAGGATTGTGAGCTACCTATCCGATTGTTTCCTATGCCTATGAAGAAATTTGATATGGTAGTAGGAATGGATTGGTTGGCAGAAAATAAGGCTAGTATCGTTTGTAATGAAAAGATGATTAGAATTGAGTTACCTGATAAAAGAACAGTTGTGCTTTACGGTGACCATCAGTTGAAAGTCAAAGAAAATGATATAGCAAAAACAGCATTTCGAACCAGGTATGGACATCATGAATTTTTGGTTATGCCATTTGGTTTGACTAATGCACCTGCAGCTTTCATGGATCTAATGAATCRAATATGTAAAGAGTACCTCGATAAATTTGTTATTGTATTTATCGATGATATTCTTATATATTCCAAAACTCAAGAAGAACATGCAGAAAATCTGAGATTAATCCTCGAACTTCTGAAAAGAGAAAAACTGTATGTTAAACTGTCAAAATGTGAATTTTGATTAAGAGAAGTTCAGTTTTTGGGGCATGTTATATCTAAGGATGGAATAAAGGTAGATCCAGCAAAGATTGAGGCTGTTGCAAAATGGGAGGTACCGAAAATGCCATCTGAAATTCGAAGTTTCTTGGGATTGGCGGGCTATTATCGCAAGTTTATTCAGGATTT
>NW_020201146.1:45813-47271 GCF_001531365.2 Cynara cardunculus var. scolymus | reverse complement strand
TCTGTCAAAGTCTGCACATTTTCTACCGATAAAAGAAAATTATTCGTTAGAAAAGCTAGCACATATTTATATTAAAGAGATTGTTACTAGACATGGTGTTCCYTTGTCTATTATCTCTGACAGAGATAGTCGGTTTACTTCAAAATTTTGGGAAGGATTACAAAAAGCTCTGGGCTCCGAAATTCGTTTAAGTACAGCTTATCACCCACAAACTGATGGACAAAGTGAAAGAACTATTCAAACTCTAGAAGATATATTAAGAAGTTGTATTATCGACTTCGAAGGATCATGGGAAGATCATTTACCACTAATAGAGTTTGCATATAATAACAGTTATCATTCCAGTATTCAGGCAGCGCCATATGAGGTATTGTACGGGCGTAAATGCAGGATGCCATTATGTTGGAATGAAGTGGGTGAGAAACAGTTGACTGGTCCTGAAATTGTTCAAGAGACTTTTGAAAAGATTGAACAAATCCGTGAAAGAATTAAGACTGCACAAGATCGCCAGAAAAGTTATGCAGATAATCGTTGAAAGCCGATTGATTTTGATATAGGTGATTTTGTGATGTTAAAAGTTTCGCCATGGAAGGGTGTTATCAGATTTGGAAAGAAAGGAAAGCTCAGTCCGAGGCATGTAGGGCCATTGAGAATATGTAAACGAATTGGGCCAGTAGCATATCAATTAGAGCTACCAGAAGAATTGAGTCTGATCCACAACACTTTTCATGTGTCGAATCTGCAGAAATGTTTGGCTGATCTGAGGTTAGCTATACCGATGCCAGAGATTCAATTAGACAGTAAATTGAACTTTGTGGAAACACCAGAAGCTGTAATTGAYAKAAAGATCAGGGTGTTGAGAAACAAAGAGATAAGTCTGGTTAAAGTACAGTGGAAGTTTCATAAACGACCGGAGGCAACCTGGGAATTAGAATCAAAGATAAGATCAGAATACCCGTGGCTTTTTGATTAAAGGAATTCCGGGACGGAATTCTCTTAAGGGGTGGATAATGTGATAACCAGATCCTGGTTATGACCCAAGGTATTCAATACGTGATTATCTGATTTAATAATTACGTGATAGCATGATAATTTGATACGTGCTAGTATGTGCAGAACGTGATTTTATGCATGTGGAAGAATATTTATATATATATATATACATACATATTTGATGGGTGTATGTATATAATTATATATATATATTTAGAGTGTGTGCAAATATATATATATATATATAAATGCATATATATATGATTATTATGCATGCATGGGAGTATGGGTATGTATGTATGCATGTATATGTATAGGTTTATGTGTGAAGGTTTAGCCGACTTTCCCTTTTGGAAAAGTATAAAAAGAGGCTTCACCCTTTCATTTTGATTTCCTGCCATTTTGAAAGAAAGTTGAGAGGTTTTTGAGAGAAGTATTGACCGGTTTATTTCAAGAGGTGAATTC
>NW_020201146.1:38463-44722 GCF_001531365.2 Cynara cardunculus var. scolymus | reverse complement strand
TGGTTTGTCATATCAGGCAAGTTTTGCCTTAAATCTTTCCTGTTAAAGGAATGGTATTTTAATTCAAAGAGTTTTGATACTGGGAAAGATCTTTGTTTAAAGATATTTTAAAGAAGTGAGATTTTTGGATATACTTCTTTATGCATGACATTGGGAACTGCATCATTTGTTATATTGCAGTATAGTTCTAAACCAAGATAACATTATCATATTTTGGTGGTTGTCACCCTGCATTTGCAAATAGGGGATTTACTCACTAGACCCGTATKGTCTAACCCTCATTTTCTGTTTTAAAATTATGCAATGCAGGAATAGCTGGGTCCGGGGATATAAAAGGGAAAGGGAAAATGTGATTATTTTCCTAATCTGTTTCCTGCTTTTGAAGATACATGTGTTACATGTAGTAGTACAGGATTTGTTTTGGAAATTTTATATGTAGATTTTGTACATATAGCAATCCATGTACTAGTGGGACCTTTTGATGTAATCCATGTTTCTATGTAATGAAATATGTGTTTTATGCAAATGTGGAGTATGGGGGTGTTACAGTATAACCCCCGAGATGGCACCTTAGACAAATGATGCAGTTTCCCCAGTGCGGGTATTTACATCTATTGCACTTGGCTTTGTCTCTTTGATTCACCGTCTGAGTCTGTGCCCCGAAATTTCCAACCGTTCTCTTACTCCTGTCACATTTTCCCCCAAGTCTTCGATTTCCATACCCCTCCACCTTTCTTTTCCTTTTGGCGAATTCTCCTGAACGAACCACGTTATTCGTAAGTTTGGTGGCAATATCAATGGCTTCTTGAAGAGTCTTTGGATTTGCCGAGGTAATGTTTCCTCTAATCTCTGGGGATAATCCCCAAATATACCTTTCAACGCGGACTTCCTCTGGCGTCACTAGGTGTGGCACTAGATTTTCCAACTCATGAAATCGAGCTGTATAGGCAGCTATATCTTCTCCTTTCATTTCATGATTCCGTAACTCCATTTCTAGCTTCTGGAGTTCGCTTCTGGGGCAGTATTCGGCCTTCAGGAGTTTCTTGAACTCCTCCCATGGAAGTTGATTAGCCACTTCTCAACCTCTGGCTTGTACCAATGCATTCCACCAAGTGAGTGCCCTTCCTTGCAACAAACATGCCGCATATTCCACTTTGTTTGTTTCAAGACATTTGCTAATATGGAGGACGTATTCCATACTCTCTATCCATGTCAGTAATCCTACAGCCCCTTTAGTCCCATGGAATTCTTTTAGATTACAGGATCTGAAGGACTTGTAAGTACATTCTCTGGGTGGTCTAGGTTCAGAATTTGATGATTGATTCGCATTAAGCCTTGCCGCTACTTGACTGACGATGTTGGGTAGTGCGGCCAATAGTTACTCTGACACAAGTCGTGCAACTTTGGGGTTCTCTCTTCTTGGTGGCATTTTCTATGGCCTAAATCAGAAGGGAGTTCATCGTTAATATAACAATACCAGAATAATTTCTTCCGGTCATTTAATTGATGTAAGGGGCATTCATCACATGGAGAGATATTCAAACTTTTATGCAACCACATGGCTTAAATTTATACACATTAAGGCTTGCCATAAATGAACATTTCTGAAAAAGACGCCATGTATTCATAGATGATTACAACCACGAAAACAAAACCTCACATGACTAAGCAAAAGAGTGGGTATTCTACCCCTAATTTCCATCCTAGAATAACATCCATCCTATCGCTATTCCCAACATCAACATCATCATTCCACAAACTACCAACCATCTATACAACTTCCTAATTTCCGGCCTGGCTGCGACAGTAGCTTCCCTGTTCCTTATTATGATCTGGTGGTGTGCTTCCATCACATCGGACAGGTTGTTAAGGATGTGGTGATGGTATCCTAGCCGAGTCTGGTGCATTTGCGTATCTGATGCAATTCTCTGCACCCATTCTCGTTCAGTCTTGTTCATACCCTGGGCATAAGATGCAGGTACCCCAGTCACTATTTGGGACAGCCTGTGCCCCTGTGGTGGTCGTGATGGCTCTCCTCTTACTCTAGAGGAATTCTCAAACATCGCACGTCGAGGCAGGGGAACACTCTTCCTTGGCGTGACTCTGATCTGTGAACCATGATAGGTTTGTGGTGGAACGTCAGGTGTTGGCTCTGATGGGGGTAAGAAAGACGTTGGTGGAGAGGCATATGCTCCACTGATTGCAGTGCCCTGCTCATATGGATCTATCTCTTCATCGTGGGCTAAGTTCCTTCTAGAGTGGCCAAACACGTAACCGGATTCATTTACTGAGTATTCACTAGAATCGGATGACGCCATAGTGACCTACGACATTAATAATCTTAATTACTAAATGCATCATCTAAAAGTGCTTAGAGATATAGCCAAAACTTCTAAACAAGGCTAAGAGTGGAAATCAAACTAAACTCTCAAAATATAAAGCCTCTGGTCGTGCTATCAGAGCTTCTAGTTTCATTACCAGAGCTTCTGGTCTTGTGACCAGAGCTTCTGGTTCAACTAAAATCCTTAGGAAAGGATTTCTTATTCATCGGTCCTTTTGCACACCAATGGAATTCTATTTTATCTTCCGGTGGTTTAACATCCATACTTAAAATAATTATGGAACTTTCGTCCATCGATCCTCTGGTTCCTTATAACGCACTTACCAGAGCTTCTGGTTACAAAACCAGAGCCTCTGGTTCCATTTTCATACCTAGAAAAATACTAAGCAACTTATGCATCGGTCTCTATTTTCCTTCCCAACAATGCTTCTGGTACCACATACACTATAACCTTATGCGGTTTCTATCCCTTTACCTCTGGTCCTGTATACCATAGCTTCTGATCTAATTAAACACTTAGAAATTTTATGAAATTTCTATCCCATCGCCTGTGGTCCTTCTAACCAGAGCTTCTGGTCCAACATGGACACTTAACAAAATAAGGGTTTTTATACCCACGTCTCTGGTCTTTTTAGGGCAATGGAAATTCATTGCGAGTATAATGCATAAAATCGTGTTTTTCATAATAATTTCTTTATGGGAGCATATCTTAGGTACAGCCGATTAAGTTCTTTTTATTATATGTAAGTTAAACACAGGTGATCAGGCTCTGTATAATGGACATATAATAATGTGACCCGCTTTTAATTCGTATGATTCCAAATTCTTGAAAATTCCTTTTTGAAAATCTTTGGTTATATTCGATGGTTTTTTTTAAGGAAAACCAACGTTCTCTATAACTGAAGCTCTGATACCAAATCTGTCACATCCCGCTAAAGCGGAAACGCGAGATGCAATAGGCAAGCGTGTCACAGCAACAATTAATAGATAACAACTTTAGTTTTACATAATAAAACGACTTTAAAATTACAACCAAATCAGCTTTGCCACGAGTATGCTCCCAAGTGAAACAAATCTTAGTTACCTCCTGAAAAGCATGGAACATAAAACGAGTCAACTACAAAGAGTTGGTGAGCTCACAGGTTTTCACATGCATAAAACATTTTAATGCATAATCCAAATATTTGCAAACTTATGCAATACTTTTGCACTTAATAAACGTAAATCTTCATGATGTAGGAACTTGAGACGCTACTGAGCCTTACCTGACCAACTGCCCCATTAATTTACGAACAACCATAAGTAGCCCGTACACTACTTAGGTCCCACAGTTCGATATAGTACTAATTCAGCGGTGGTCTAAATTCCACATGATTAGACCAAGAGTGCACCCCTTTCTGGGTGGGACTGTCAACATAATAGCGGCTATCCACAATACCACGGCCCAGGGACATGCCCGAGTTAACAAGTAGCGTTTACATACGGGGACTTTATACTATCAAGCACATCAATTTAGCATTTATTCTAGAGTGCAAAAACGGTTAATAAATCATAACATAGTAAACCCGACTAAGCAGTTCCTTAGTCCAGAGGTTTTAAACAGAGTTTGACTAAGCAGTTCCTTAGTCCAAAGATTTTAAATAAAAACATGCATAKCTTGCTTATTCYCATGCMTTTCCCCCAAAYAAATAGTTAAAGCATTAAAAKTGGGGYCGTGAGGACTCACTGGTTTAGGGATGAATATCCAAGGTGATGACGCCTGTCGCTTTCAACGCCCGCCCTAACCTCCTAAACAGACCAACGACCAGAACTAAGATCACTTATGGGTTCAAGACAATGATAAAGTTAGGTTGCATCCCATGCAATGCCATCGAGTTTTTATAAACTTAAAATTGAGGTTTATAATTTACTCTAAAAAAATAACCCAAAAATTATATATTAAAAGAGATTGAAATCCTAAATTCAAAAGGTGATTTTTGGACAGATTATAAATTCTGTTCCAAGTATTTTTAGGTTTCACAAGGCTCTAAAAAAATATAGGAACCTTCCAAAAGTCCTCTTTATCCAACTTGTCAAATCATTTAAAATCATGATGTTAGCCGACTAACCCAAATATCAAGAAGATTTAAAGAAATTTAAATTCCTCATCATTACACTATAATCCTTGAGTTACAAAGCCACCGAAATAGATTGCACGTTCATCGAGCGGCAACTATTTGGGGTCGAGCTTATCATTTCCCAAAGGAAATCGCCATTTTCAGGATAGTAAAAATAAATTTTTAAATTTCCAGGGATGAATCTTTCCCAATTCCACTTTCTGTCAGTTACTACCTCTGGTGTCTCGATAAATCTCAGCTTATTGTCAAGTTTAATCTCAGGAAGTGGTATTGCTAAACTTGAGTCTGCGAAACATTTGCGTAGATTTGATACATGAAAGGTGCTGTGAATTAAGCGGAGTTCTTCTGGTAATTCCAACTGATAAGCTACCGGTCCAATTCTTTTGCAGATTCTGAATGGTCCAATATACCTTGGACTAAGCTTACCTTTCTTCCCAAATCTCWTAACACCTTTCCATGGAGATACCTTTAACATTACAAAGTCACCTACGTTAAATTCAATCGGTTTTCTTCGTTTGTCGGCATAGCTTTTCTGTCGATCTTGTGCAATTTTGATTTTTGCTCAAATCTGATCAATCTTTTCAGACGTTACTTGCACAATCTCGGGACCTGTCAACTATTTTTCACCTACCTCATTCCAACATAATGGTGTTCGRCATTTTCTTCCATATAGGACTTCATAAGGTGCCGCTTGGATGCTGGAATGATAACTATTATTTTAGGCGAATTCTATCAATGGCATATGTTCTTCCCATGATGCCCCGAAGTCGATGACACAAGATCTCAACATATCTTCGAGAGTTTGGATGGTTCTTTCACTTTGTCCATCCGTTTGTGGGTGATAAGTCGTACTTAATCTGATTTGTGATCCCAAAGCTCTTTGCAGAGTTTCCCAGAACTTTGAAGTAAAGCGACTGTCTTTATCAGATATGATGGACAATGGAACTCCATGTCTAGTCACAATTTCTTTAATATAGATTTGAGTTAATCTTTCCAATGAATATGTCTCTTTCATTGGTAGGAAATGTGCAGACTTTGATAGACGGTCCACTATTWCCCATATTGCATCATAAGCTTTTGGAGTTCGGGGTAATTTCATGATAATGTCCATCGTAATGTGATCCTATTTCCACATCAGTATTTCCAATGATTGTAGATTCCCATAGGGTCTCTGATGCTCTATTTTAACTTGCAAACAAGTTAAGCATCGTTCTACATATCTTGCGATGTCTTTCTTGAGACCTGGCCACCAATAAAATGCTTTCATATCCTTATACATCTTGTTGGAACCTGGATGGATGGAATAACGAGACTTGTGGCTTTCATTTAGGATGGTTTCTCGTGTATTCCCATAATTTGGTACATATAACCGACCTTGGAAACATAATATTCCTTCCTCATTCCGTTTCATGATGGAAATTATCTTACCCACTTTTTTCTGATTTCTTGTTTTCTTCCTTGACGGCCTCTATTTGGCATCTTTATATTTTCTGATGTAAATCTGGGTTTAAACTTATTTTCATCGCTACTTCCTTGATAGTTCCACATTTCTTCTTACGGCTCAGAGCATCGGCTACAACATTAGCCTTTCTTGGGTGATACAAAATGTCACAGTCATAGTCATTAACTAATTCAATCCATCGTCGCTGTCTCATATTCAGATCCTTCTAGTTGAACAAGTGTTGTAGGCTTCTGTGATCTGTATAAATTTTACACTTTGTTCCCAATAGGTAATGCCTCCAAATCTTTAAAGCAAAAACCACGGCCGCCAATTCCATGTCGTGAGTTGGATAGTGCTTTT
>NW_020201146.1:35245-37870 GCF_001531365.2 Cynara cardunculus var. scolymus | reverse complement strand
TACATATTCGATTCATCAGATCCATGAAAGCTGCAGGTGCGTTAGTTAAACCAAATGGCATAACCAATAATTCATGGTGCCCATGGTGCCCGTACCTGGTTCGAAATGATGTTTTTGCTATATCACCTTATTTGACTTTCAACTGATGGTATCCTGATCGCAAATCAATCTTTGAGAAGTAACTAGCTCCCACCAGTTGATCAAACAAATCATCAATCCTGGGCAATGGATATTTGTTCTTTATGGTCAATTTGTTTAACTCTCGATAATCAATACACATACGCATAGTGCCATCTTTCTTTTTCACAAACAKAACTRGAGCTCCCCATGGTGAAGTACTTGGCCTGATAAATACTTTGTCTGACAAATCCTTTAATTGCGTAACTAGTTCTTTTAATTCTGGAGCTAATCTGTACGGTGCTTTTGCTACAGGTGCTGCTCCCGAAATCAAATTAATCCCAAATTCAATAATTCTATCTGGAGGTATCCCTGACAAGTCTTTTGGGAAGACTTCAGGATATTCAATGATAACCGAAATTAATTCTTGCTTACTTTTTTCTTTCTTGGCATCAATTATGTAAGCTAAAAATCTTTGGCATTTCTTTTGGATACATTTTCTGGCTTTCATCACAGATAGCAAACTGGCACGATGATCCTGATGATCACCATAAATTACGACTGTCTTTCTGTCAGGTAACATAATTATAATCATCTTTTCATTGCAAACGATGCTGGCGTTATTTTCTGCCAACCAATCCATTCCTACTACCACAACAAATTCCTTCATAGGCATGGGAAACAATCGGATGGGTAGCTCACAATCCTCAATCATGATAGTGCAGTTTTTAATCATATAACTCACAGATACTTGACCGTTAGCAGTATCAACTACTAACTTATCGTCAAGTGGCAAATAATTCATACGATCACATAAGGCAAATGATGGGGATACAAACAAGAAATTTGCACCCGAGTGAAATAATACTTTAGCATGTAAAGAGTTCACAAAAAATGTATCTGTTACTACATTGGGTGTAGTTTCTGCTTCATGTTTGGTCATTTGAAAAGATCGACCCCGCGCCCCACCCGTTGCTCCTCTGCCCAAATTTGGTCTTCCTCGAMCTGTTGATGTATTGYTCCCCATAGTTAACTGTGGGGCTTTCATTTGTGCACAATTTGGTCTGAGGTGATCCAGAGAATTACAATTAAAACACCTTTTTATTGTTGGGCCGACAT
This sequence comes from Cynara cardunculus var. scolymus, assembly GCF_001531365.2. Taxonomy (NCBI): domain Eukaryota; kingdom Viridiplantae; phylum Streptophyta; class Magnoliopsida; order Asterales; family Asteraceae; genus Cynara; species Cynara cardunculus. The sequence continues at coordinate 36,634 of NW_020201146.1, read as the reverse complement.
TTGACAAATGCCCTGTTTCACCACATTTATAACATTTTCTTAGCTCAATCCTGCATTCTCCCTGATGAACTTGATGACATCGGGGACAAGTCCTTTCATTGAATCTTTGTATGGGCCTGTTCCCAAGCTTTGCTACTTTTGGTCCTTTGTATCCGATTGATGGACCTTCCCATTTCCTCTTTTCTATTGCTTTCCCTTCTTCTTGTATGTTCTTGTTTCTTTCTGTTACCTCCGCTGCGTGAACAGTCAATGAAAATGTAGCCGGATTCATGGCTATGACAAATTCTCGGATTGATGGATTCAATCCCCAAATATACCTTTCCACTTTTCTAGATTCCGAAGAAATATAATGTTCTACAAATCTTGAATATTCGATGAATTTCTCTGTATATTCCCTTACAGTTCTGTCTCCTTGTTCCAATTTTAGAAAGTCTTCTTCCATTTGTCTAATGGCAACTTTTGGGCAAAACTGCTCCTTGAATCTGTTGACAAACTCTAGCTATGTCATAGTTTGCAAAATATCGGTTCTGGCTAAGGATTCTACTTCCCACCAAAATAACGCATTTGATTTCAGCACAGAGACTGCAAATCTGACTTTATCTGTTTCTGCACATCGGATGGTATTGAATACAGACTCCATCTCTTTGACCCACCACATAGCTTTAATTAGATTTCTTTCTCCCGAGAAGGTTGGTGGTTTACAAGTTAGAAACATCTTTATATCTCCTTCCCTGTTATTGAGAATTGGAATCGATGAAGTAACTTCAATTCTGCCTGTCTCAATTCTGGCATGATTTCTCAAAATATAAGTCAAGGTTTCCCTTAGCTTTCCCATTTCTTCAGCTAATATGTCTCTTGTTATATATTCTAGGTGAGACATCCGTTCTTGATTCATATTTTCAGAGTTTGATTCTGCTTGATTCATATTAATTTTTAGCTGACTTATTCTTCCTCTGGTCTGCCCCCTACCTCTGCCTCTACCTCTGCCTCTGCTTCTGCCCTCAGAGGTGCCAATAGGAGCAACAGGGGATTCTTCTTCATTGGGGTGGGTGATCCTTTCGGACCTTCTCGATCTACTAGCCATCTGTAGATAACAAAGTTAAAACACATATTTTTCACATTCCCAAATATAATTAAGTGTCCAAGTTCAGTTATGTACCTGTAGATTAAAAATTACATGGCCAGATGTAATCCGAAAATACCTTACACACTAATCTCTTAACTTATTATATTTATTCCAAAGGTGCTAACTATATTTGGGACCCTAATATGCAATGAAATAGTTTAAGTCTAGGTATCATACAAGTGAATACCTAAATCCCTTAAACTCAGGCTCTGATACCAACTCTGTAACACCCCAAATCCACACATTGCATATAACACATATTT
>NW_020201146.1:29953-35140 GCF_001531365.2 Cynara cardunculus var. scolymus | reverse complement strand
ATACAAGAGTCTATAATGTAAAATACGCAACCCAAAAATTTCAAAAGTATATGCTCTTATATCCTAGCATCTATGCTTCCAAAACAGCTAAGCACAGAGGGAAGTAATTCACATAATGCTCTTTCCCTTATTATCTTTACCTGCACACATAATTTTGAAAACACGAAATGAGGGTTACACTTGAATGTCTAGTGAAGTTCCCTTTTATGTAATGCAGGGTGAAGATCACCAAAACGTTTATTTCAAATCATTCATCTTATGAAACAAAACTAAAATCATTCTGCTTCGGTCCATCGGGCCCCTGGTTCCAAACCACACTTGGAATATATTTCAACATCCAGGACCAGAGCCCCTCTGGTCTTTCTTCCAGAGCTTCTGGTTCCTCGACCAGAGCCTCTTGTTGCACTAACCAGAGCTTCTGGTTCAATGTGCAAGCCAACCAGAGCCTCACTGGTCTGTTTTTCATAAAAAGATTCTAAGTATAAAATTCTTTTCCTTACAACTTCTAAAATATAATTTTGACATAGAAGCTAGTATTACTAGATACAGAGCCTCTGATCCAAATAGTATATTTAGTAAAAACTTGCTCTTTCTTCAAATCAATAACCAGAATCCTCTGGTCCAGTAATGAGGACCAACCAGACCCCTCTGGTTCATTTTAAGGAACAATCGGAGCCCCTCTGATTCCTCATGAAAATGACCATTATGTTCCAAAACACTTTTAACCAATACCAATGGCCATAGGCCAAGTTTTCCCCTTCTCAATAACATCAATACCATTATATCCAATAAGAACAATATCTTTGAGTTCTCAAATCACAAAGAAGTAAGGACTCAAATCTATTGTAGTCTTAAAAGATATAATAGTAAGAGCAATAATATTCACATACAATTGCCACCCTTATTCCAAAAGACACCTCTCCTTGATATGCCACCCTTATTCCTTCTTCAAAATCTATGAACTAATTCGGATGAAGGACCACAGTCACAACCATCTTATCGAATCCTCATTCATAGTTTTATCCAWAACATCTATAGATTAATTTCGAATGAAGACAGATCAAAGTCACAATCGTTTCAAAAGAATATTCTCTATAGTTTTGATACAACAGTTTTATCATCAAAACCTTTCAAACTCACGAACAATCTTATCTTTCGAAGATTTCCAAAACATCAAGTCCCTTTTAAATCCTCAAAACAGGATATCATTTCCAAAACTGTTTTAAAGAAGCGATCTCTTCTTTATCTCTCCCAAAATAGTTTTTAATACACAAAAATATAACAATAACACCTTTAAACTATAAAAATAGTTTTACCATCTTTTCTTCAAAACCAACATCAAAACCCATAGTGTATAATCAACAGTATTTATAAAACTCACAGTGTATAATCAACGGTAGTTTAAAAACTCACCTTAACAATCACAGATTCAGTAGTTTTAAAACACACAGCAAATCACAAGCTCTTCAAACAACTTTGAACAAAAGATTCCTTCAAGAACACTTCTCACCGCCACAATACTCTTTTTCTGTTTCAATAGATTTTTCTTCAAATTAAATGATAAGGTAAAATCTTATCTTTTTATTTCTTTAAATACTCCCACCAAGGCCGTGAAGATTATTTTAATTATAAAACTCATAGGCGGTGAAAGCTTTAGCCAATAGAAATAACCTTGGGTGGTGGGTTTTTTATTATAAAATTCGTGATTTCTTAACTATGAAGGTATAAGTTTTTAAATATTATAATAATGTTTCCACCAGGATATCTTATCATAAATATGGACCACCTCATGTATGCTTCACACCACATGCATATATGTATAAATTACATACATATCATGCCATCTTTTCMCATATRTGCATGCACAATATCATGTTCACATTTCACATATATAGTTCACGCATTTCTACTTAGATATGCATATTTAACGTAATCCACATAATAAACATGTATAAATTACCTCAACCCTGGTTGTCTCAAACCTGATTATAACATTGGGATACTCATCTACCATTGGTTGAATTTTCTTACAACAATGGTTATCACACTAGTATCCAGTGCGCACCATACGAAGCCTTGTATGGGCGTAAATGTAGATCCCCACTTAGCTGGTTGAAAATTGGTGACAGACAGCTGACTAGGCCTGACATTATTCAGGAGACAACCAACAAAATCTCGATCATCCAAGAAAGACTAAAAGCTGCAAGAGATCGTCAGAAGAGCTACACTGATAACCGAAGGAAACCATTGGAATTTCAAGTGGGTGATAAAGTCCTTTTAAAAGTATCTCCATGGAAAAGAGTGGTGCGTTTCGGAAGGAAAGGAAAACTTAGCCCAAGGTATGTTGGTTCATTTCAAATACTCGAAAGAGTAGGACCGGTTGCATAGAAACTAAACTTTCCCCTAGAGCTTATTGCAATCCATGATACATTTCACGTATCAAACCTTAAGAAATGTTTAGCCGACGAATCATTGGTTCTACCTTTGGAAGACATTCAAATTAACGAACGGTTACGCTTCATTGAAGATCCAATCGAAATCCTCGATCACAAAGTCAAACAATTGAGGTGTAGCAAAATCCCAATTGTAAAAGTTCATTGGACTTCGAGGCATAGACCGGAGTACACGTGGGAAAGAGAAGATTTCATGAAAAGCAAGTATCCCCACTTGTTCTCAAGTGAGTCATGATCTAGATTGACGAATAAATTTTGGGACGAAATTTTTCTTGCATGAGGAGACTGTGACATTCCGTCATTTCTGAGCTTCAGGTTAGTACCTTATTATAGATCCTACATTTAGAATTATATTTTACTAGGATCTATTCATGGTGATTAGAGTTCATTTGGTTTAGTTCCCAGGTTTAGTTCCGAAGATCACGCCTCGGCGGGTAACTGATGAAGTTAACTTGTGTAATGCCAAATATTTTAGAAATGCTCCAATAAAATAAAGTTTATATTATAAACTTTTAAATTAAAATAATAAAAAAAATCCCATTTGAATGTCCAAATAATTTATCAAAAGGTGGAGTTTTGGAATTAATAGTGTCATTTTATTAATGTTTGGGTAAATTATATAGTGGGTTATAAATTTAAGTGGGTTTATTCTTATTTAAGAAAAATAAAAGTTTTATTGAGTTTGTACCTTTAGAGGCCAGCCCATTTCCTTCTGTAAAAAAATTCCTCATATAAATACCCCACATCCTTTGAAAACTCTCATTTCCAAATTATATTCAGCTTAAAACGTTTCATCTCTCTAATCTCTCTCCAAAATCAACTACCTTCCAGCCGATTGCAACATCAAGCAAGTCTTTAGAAATTCTGTCAATCTTGAAGAACATTCAAAAATATAAGAAAAATGTATGATACTAGCTATCTTACTTTTGTAAAACAACAAAAGTTTTCATCTTCCTACTCCTACTTCTTGATCTTGTAATTAAATATCTGGAGAATTAAAGAGGGGAGATTATACATCAAAGACAAGAAAATGTCTTCAAAAAGGATGATAATCTATTATCCATGTTCTTTTGAACTCTAAAATAGGAAGAAACCCATTGCATGCGAAGTTTGAGCATGTAAAGTTATGTTTTGAAGTCTGATAGAATCTGCATGTATCTTAAATTGGACCTATAATCTTCAAAATTTAATGGAATCGGGAAATATTTTTTGGAGACTGATCGTATTTGTTACTTTGAAAATAGAATTAAGATCCTCGAAAAATGGTGAGTTTAGACCCCAAGTGGCTGTCACTCGAAAAGTGTGCAATCTGTTTTTGGGCCTGTGTAACTCAAGGTTGTTGGGTAATAATGAGTTACTGAAACACACTCAAATTTCTTGATATTTGAAAAAAGCCGGTTGATCTCGTTATTTTGGATTATGGACATAAAATGACTTTTGGAAGGTTTCTATTTATAGTGATTTGTGAAACCCAAAAATACCCAGAATAGAATTTATAATCTGTCCAAAAATTAGCTTTTGAGTAAAGGATTTTGATTCCTTTTAATATATAATTTTTGGGATAATTTTAGAATAATTTATAAACCCGACGACATTACATAAGATTCAACTTAACTTTGTCCTTGTCAAGAACCCATAGGTGATTTAAAATATGGATGTTGGTCTGTTTAGGAAGGTTAGGGCGGACGTTGAGCGCTTCAAACATCATCTTCTTGGATATTCATCATCAAATCTGTGAGTTCTCACGGCCCCACTTTTTAATGCTTTTTGTTATTTAACTTGGGGAAAAGCATGAGATTAAGCAAACTATACTGTTTATTTATTTAACCATTGGACTAAAGAACTGTTTAGTCAAACTTTGTTTGAAACCATCGGACTAAAGAACTGTTTAGTCAAGTTCATTATGTCATTAAATATTGACTGTTTTTGCACTATAAAATAAATGCTAAATTGATGTGCTTGGGAGTATGTTTCCAAATAAAGTCCCCGTCCGTAAACGCTACTTGTTAACTCGGGCACGTCCCCGGGCCGTGGTATTGTGGATAGCCGCTATTGTCTTGACAGTCCCACCCAGAAATGGGTGCACATTACCTACGTTTTCTTAGTCTAATCATGTGGAACTTGGACCACCGATGAATTAGTACTACTACGAACTGTGGGATCTAAGTATGTGTACGGGCTACTTATGGTCGTTCGTAAAATAATGGGGCACAATGGTCAGGTAAGGCTCAGTAGCGTCTCAAGTTAAGCATCGTGGTTGATTTACATTTATTAAGTGCAAAAGTTTACGTATAAGTTTGCAAATAAATAATTTATGCATTGTAATATTTTGTGCATGTGAAAACCCGTGAGCTCACCAACTCTATGTAGTTGACGTTGTTTTATGTTTCATGCTTTTCAGGTAATAAGTAAGAAATGAAACATTTTGGGAGCATACTTGTGGGAAGACCGATTAAGTTCGCATTTGAAGTTTTTGTAAAAGATTGACACTATCCCGTTTTGGTTATCGGTGTTAAACTCAATTTAATTTGTAATATTGAAAGGTGTTATTTATTAACTGCTGTTGTGACTCGCTTACCTGTTACATCTCGTGTTTCCGCTTTAGCGGGGTGTGACAATCAGCAAGTATTGTTGATGAAAAAGAGAATCCAAAAGAGGAACCATCAGCTGATGAATCGATGAACAACCCAAGTAGAATTGTAAGTTCATTGAAGTCAGAATCGATGAAACCTCA
>NW_020201146.1:23963-29686 GCF_001531365.2 Cynara cardunculus var. scolymus | reverse complement strand
AAGCAAAAACAGAAGTGGCCTGCCTCTGAAAACTTTGACCACCACTTTTCTTTCCATCCAGCTGAAGAAAAGCAGACATTCCTTAGAAGAAAAGAAGTAAAGTCCAAGACCTCTTCCAATAAAAAATCTGAACTAGATAGGAAGTTAGTAAAAACATCCGATGCTAGGACAGGATTTGCTCATAGATTTACTTCTTCACTTACATCGAATAAAAAGAATGTTAGACATAAAAATTCAATGTTTAATCATTGTCAATGTTTAATTCTTTTACAAAACCTGAGGAATCACATGTTGACACATCACTGCCCCTTTTCATAACACGTTTATCGCTACAAAGTTAAAATAAATGAAAATGTGAAAAAGCCCAAACCCAAGGGCAAGGGAAAGTCAAATAAATCAAATCCTGCAAAGCCTAAGGGCGATGAAAAGAGTGTGAAATCCCCTACTACAAACGAGGACCCATTATGAAATGGGTTCCTAAAACCCCTTAATTTATCTTGCAGGACTAGCATGTGCAACCATGGTACATGGATTCAGGTTGCTCCAGGCACATGACTGGTGACATAAGTCAGCTGACCTCCTTCATCGAAAAATCTGGAGGCTCTGTAACTTTTGGAGACAACAGCAAGGGAACTATCAAGGGATATGGCACTCTCATCAAAGGCAACATCTCTATCAGCAAAGTGGCTTATGTCGAAGGATTGAAGCACAACCTGTTAAGCATAAGCCAGTTCTGTGACAAGGGTCTTGAAGTCAGGTTTCACAAAGGTTTATGTATAATAGAAACAATGCCTGGACAAACAATCATCAAAGCAAATAGAGAAGGACATCTCTATCTTCTAGATTTTGAGTCCTCAATGGGATAAGACACCCTTTGTCTCGTTTCCCATAAAAGCGATGAAAATTGGCTATGGCATCAAAAATTCTCACATCTTAACTTTGATGCACTACGAAAATTAGCCACACAGAAGTTGGTCAAGGGAATTCCAGATCTCAAATTCGAAAAGGATCATCTTTGCTCTACATGTGAAATGGGAAAGCTTAAACGGGCCTCACACAAAACCAAATCAGAAACCTCCTGCACCAAGCCCTTGGATATGATTCACATAGACCTCTATGGGCCTATTTCAACCCAAAGTCTCCCCGGCAAAAAGTATATGTTAGTATTGGTCGATGAATACTCCCAATACACTTGGGTTGAATTTGTAAAGCAGAAATCAGACGTTCCAGACCTACTCATTGGAATGATGAAAAGGCTTCAAGTCCTTCTACAACAAAAACTAGTGAAGGTTCGAAGCGACAATTGAACTGAATTCAAAAATGCTAAAATTGATGACTACCTCTTCAGTGAAGGCATTAGACAAAACTTTTCATCCGCAAGAACTCCACAACAAAATGGAGAGGTAGAGGGAAGGAATCGAACCCTAGTGGAAGCAGCAAGGACCATGCTTTCTTCATGGGAGTTACGCATCAAATTCTGGGCAGAAGTTATTTCAATTGCGTGCTTCACAAAAAATTGATCAATCATAAACAAGAGACACCAGAAGACAACTTATGAGCTCATCAATCACAGAAGACCAAATGTCAAATATTTTCATGTCGTTGGGTGCAAATGCTTTGTACTCAACGATAGAGAATATCTTGGAAAATTTGACAAAAAAGCTGATGAAGGAGTCTTTCTAGGGTATTCTCAAACCGCCAAAGCCTACAGGGTCTACATCAAAAGGACAAAGATCGTCATCAAAAGCATCAATGTGTCCTTTGATGATTCTACATCAATGACTTCTGGACACAATAGTTCAGAACTCAGACTTCAAAGAAGAGCATCTGATTCATCACTTGGCAAACCCAATGAATCAGAACTAGCTCAATTATTTGAAGACATCTTCGATGAAGAAGTAATCTCTGGAAATATGCCCACTGCAAAATCTAACTCCAAAATCGATGGAAATCATGAAGTCTTCAATGCTACAGGTACAACTCTTCACCATCTACTTCTTCTGTGCCTTCAAATCACGATCAAGACCCATAATTTAACTCTGGAGATAATCTCGTCGAGGGGGAGCAAGCAGTTCCATCAGTCGATGACGAGCTGCATTTGGTTGCTCCAGAACCTCAATCAAGCATCAAGTAGACAAAAGATCACCCACACCACCAAATCATTGGTGATCCAACCTCTGGTGTCAAGACGAGATCTGCCATAGCAAATAAATGCCTCTTCGCCAACTTTCTAAGCATGATAGAACCAAAGAAGATTTCAGAAGCCCTACAAGACCCAAACTAGATAGACGCAATGCAAGAAGAATTACTCCAGTTCGAACGAAACAAAGTATGGTCTCTTATGCCTCTACCCAAAGGGAAGACGACCATATGAACCAAATGGGTCTTCCGGAACAAGAATGACGAAGATGGCATCGTAATAAGGAACAAATCCAGACTTGTTGCCAAAGGCTACCACTAGGAAGAAGGGATTGATTGTGATGAAACATTCGCTCCCGTTGCAAGACTTGAAGCCATCAGAATTTTCCTAGCCTACCGCTCACAAAGGCTTTAAGGTCTATCAGATGGATGTCAAGTCTGCCTTCCTCAACGGCAAACTTCAAAAAGAAGTCTACGTGCAACAGTCACCTGGGTTCGAAGATCCACAACATCCAGACTACATCTACTTTCTAGATAAAGCTCTCTATGGGCTGAAGCAAGCACCCAGGGCCTGGTATGAAACTTTATCTACCTTTCTCATCAACAACGGTTTTCAAAAAGGTACAATCGATACAACCCTCTTTCTTAAAAAGCAAAAAGGTGACATCTAACTTGTTCAAATATATATGGACGATATCATATTTGGTTCTACAAATGCAAAACATTGCGAAAAATTCTCAGAGTTGATGAAAAGTAAATTTGAGATGAGTATGATGGGAGAACTAAGTGTCTTCCTTGGCCTTCAAATAAAACAAACTTCAGAAGGAATTTTCATCAATCAGTCCAAATATGTGAATGACCTTCTGAAGAAATACTCTCTCACAAATTCATCATCGATGAGAACACCTATGGGTACAAGAGCTAAGCTTTTTGTTGATCCATCAGGCAAACCTGTAGATGTAACAACTTACAAAGGCATGATTGGATCACTTCTGTACCTCACTGCTAGTAGACCAGATATAATGTTTGCCACATGTCTTTGTGCAAGATATCAATCAAATCCTAAAGAATCGCATCTCTCTGCAGTCAAGAGGATCTTTCGATACCTTAAGGGAACCCCATCCTTGGGTCTCTGGTATCTAAAGAACTCCGGCTTTGATCTAATAGCCTATACAGATGCAGATCATGCAGGTTGCAAGCTTGATAGAAAGAGCACGTCTGGAAGCTGTCAACTATTGGGGGACAAGCTAGTAAGTTGGACATCCAGAAAACAAAATTGTGTCTCAACATCCACAAGAGCAGCAGAGTATGTTGCTGCTGCTAGTTGTTGTTCACAAGTTCTCTGGATGAAGACTCAACTTAAGGACTATGGTTTCAATTATGACAAAATTCCTATCCTCTGTGACTCCAAGAGTGCAATAGCAATCTCTGCCAATCCAGTGCAGCATTCCAAGACCAAGCACATCGATGTAAGGTACCACTTTCTAAAAGACAATGTTGAAAAAGGTAATATAGAAATGTATTTTGTTCCAACTGAGGTTCAACTTGCTGACATTTTTACAAAAGCTCTTGATGAGAAAAGATTTTTATTCCTAGTGAGCAAGATGGGTATGTTGAATCTCACCACTTAAAGGCACTCATTAACTTGAAACAAGAGGTCTTCCATATCTCATGGTTATGCCTATAAGTGATATATAAATTATTAGCCAAACACTTCAAGTATTCTAAACCAGAGCCTCTGGTTATAAAGACAAGAGCCTCTGGCTATGTAGATTCACTTCGCTTAAATGATAGGCAAACAACCACCATCGCCTTTGGAACCAGAACTCCTTTGGTCCAAATCAAATACTTGGTCATTTTTAACAAGTATTCTCCTACCGACCAGAGCCTCTGGTCCTAACGACCAGAGCTTCTGAATTCATACTCTTTGTAACCAGAGCTCCTCTGGTGCCAAAGAGTTTCCCACTTCCCATTCAAAAGTAGACTACCTCGTACACTTTCATCTCATCTTTTGCTTTCACAACCAGAGCCTCTGGTTCCAAAGACCAGAGCCTCTGGATTCGAGATCTTTGGCACCAGTGCTCCTCTAGTCTCAAAGACCCACATATGCATCTCCATCTGCACACTTAGCCAAAACTCATGCATTATTTTTTTCTCTTCACAACCAGAGCCTCTAATCCTCATTTGAGGGGGAGTTTTTGAATACTTCGAATTCAATACATTTGCATCATTTGAGGGGGAGCAAAATATTCATCTCCACATTTCATTTCTTCTTACATGCATTTTTCATCTAGAGTCTCTGGTCCTACTATCCAGAGCCTCTGGTCACCCAAATGCTACATATGTATCTAACCAAAGCTCCTCTGGTTCTACAATCTTTAGTTTGAAATCCAAGGCTTCTACAACATGCAATCCAACATATAAATACCCCACATCCTTTGAAAACTCTCATTTCCAAATTATCTTCAGCTTAAAACTTTTCATCTCTATAATCTCTCTCTAAAATCAGCTACCTTCCAGCAGATTCCATCATCAAGCAAGTCTTTAGGAATTCTGTCAATCTTGAAGAACATTCAAGAATATAAGAAAAAGGTATGATACTAGCTATCTTACTTTTGTAAAACAACAAAAGTTTTCATCTTCCTACTCCTATTTCTTGATCTTGTAATTAAATATCTGGAGAATTAAAGAGGGGAGATTATACATCAAAGACATGAAAATGTCTTCAAAAAGGATGATAATCTATGATCCATGTTCTTTTGAACTCTAAAATAGGAAGAAACCCATTGCATGGAAGTTTGAACATGTAAAGTTTTGTTTTGAAGTCTGGTAGAATCTGCATGTATCCTAAATTGGTCCTATCATCTTCAAAATTTAATGGAATCGGGAAATATTTTCTGCAGACTGATCGTATTTGTTAGTTTGAAAATAAAATTAAGATCCTCAAAAAATGTGACATTATGTCATTTTGGAGTCTCATGTTAGCATTTTATTATAGATCCTATATTTAGAAATAATGTTTCTTTAGTATCTAGTTTTAGTGATTAGAATTTATCTAGATTAGCTCCCAAATCTTATTTGAAAGATCACGCCTTGGTTGGAGATCAGATAAAGCTAAATTGTGTAATGCCAAATATTATTGAAATGCTCTAAATAAAATAAAGTTGATATTATAAACTTTTAAATTAAAATGCAATAGTCTCATTTATTTGTCCAAATGATTTTTAGTAAAATATAGGCTTATTATTATTTAAAGAAAATAAAAGTTTTTTTTTGTTTGGGTTTGGGCCTTTAGAGGCCAGCCCATTTCCACTTTAAAAAACCTCATATAAATACCCTTCATCTTTTGAAACTCTCATTTTCAAAGTATTATAAGTATAAACTCTTCATCTCTCTAACCTCTCTCTCTAAAAGAAATCACCCTCCAGCCGATTCCCGCAAGCAAGCTTCTAAATTTTTTTTTGTCAATCTTGAAGAATACTCAAGATTTCAAGAAACGGTATGATCCTAGTTATCTCACCTTTTTATAAAATAACTCAAGTTTTTGTCTTCCTAAACCCGCATCTTGATCTTGAAGTTAAAAA
>NW_020201146.1:15392-23048 GCF_001531365.2 Cynara cardunculus var. scolymus | reverse complement strand
CTTAGTCAAGTTTTGTTTGAAACCATTGGGCTAAGGAACTGCTTAGTCAAGCTTTGTTTGAAACCATTGGACTAAGGAACTGCTTAGTCAAGTTTATTGTGTCATGAAATATTCATTGTTATTGCACTTTGAAATAAATGCTAAATTGATGTGCTTGGGGGTATATTTTCCAAATAAAGTCCCCGTCCGTAAACGCTACATGTTAACTCGGGCACGTCCCCGGGCCGTGGTATTGTGGATAGCCGCTATTGTGTTGACAGTCCAACCTAGAAAGGGGTCCACTCTACCTATGTTTTCTTGTCAAATCATGTGTTATTTGGACCACCGCTGAATTGGTACATCTACGAACTGTGGGACCTAAGTAAGTGTACGGGCTACTTATGGTCGTTCGTAAATTAATGGGGCAAGTTGGTCAGGTAAGGCTCAGTAGCGTCTCAAGTTTTTACATCGTGAAAGATTTACATTTACTAAGTGCAAAAGATTCGCATAAGTTTGCAAATATTTGGTTTGTGCATTAAAATTGTTTTATGCATGTGAAAACCCATAAGCTCACCAACTCTTTGTAGTTGACTCGTTTTATGTTCCATGCTTTTCAGGTAACAAGTAAGAAAGTGAAGTATTTTGGGAGCATACTTGTAGAAAACTGATTAAGTTCGCATTGGAAGCTTTTGTAAAAGAAGTATTTGTCATAAATTTGGTTATGATGTTGAACTCATTTTATTTTTTTTGAAAAATTAAAAAGTGTTATTTATTAATTGTTGTTGTGATTCACTTGCCTATCACATCTCGTGTTTCCACTTTAGCGGGGTGTGACAGATTTGGTATCAGAGCTTCAGTTATAGAGAACGCTGGTTTTCTTTACAAACCATCGACTATAACCAAAAAAATTACAAAATGGTTCTCAATTAACTTAGAATCATATGATTTTAAAGCGGGTCACGTTATTATATGTTGATTAAACAAAGCCTGATCACTTGTGTTTAACTTACATATAATAAGAAGAACTTAATCGGTTGTACTAGAGATATGCTCCCGTAAGGAAATTGCTATGAAAAGCATGATTTTATGTGTTATACTCACTCTGAATATCCATTGCCCTAGAAGGACCAGAGATGATGGGTAGAAACCCTTATTTTGTTAACTGTCCATGCTGGGCCATAAGCTCTGGTTAGAAGGACTAGAGGCGATGGGATAGAAATTCTATACAATTTCTAAGCGTTTAAGTGGCATCAGAAGCTCTGGTTAGAAGGACCAGAGGCGATGGAATATGAATTCCTTAAATTTGTTTGAGTTTATAAATGTACCAGAAGCATTGATGAGAAGAAAACCAAAGATCGATGGATAGGTTACTTAGTGTTTTTCTAAGTATGAAAGTTGAACCAGAGGCTCTGGTCTTGAAACCAGAAGCTCTGGTAAGTGCATTATGAGAARCCAGAGGATCGATGGACGAAAATCCATTATTATTCTAAGTGTGGATGTTGAACCATCGGTTGATAAAATAGAATTTCAGTGGTTTGCATGAGGACCGATGGATGAGAAGCTCTGGTCATGAAGACTAGAGGCTCTGGTAGTACAACCAGAGGTTTTATATTTTGAGAGTAGTTTGATTTCCACCCTTAGCCTTGTTTAGAAGCTTTGGTTATATTTCTAAGTATTTATAAGATGGTGTAATTAGTAATTAAGATTATTAATGTCGTAGATCACTATGGCGTCATCTGACTCTAGTGAGTACTCAGTCGATGAATCCGGTTACGTAGTTGGCCACTCTAGAAGAAACTCAGCCCATAATGAAGAGATAGACCCATACGAGCAGGACACTGCGACCAGTGGAGCATCTGCCTCTCCACAAGCATCTTTCCTACCCCCATCGGAGCTAGCACCCGATGTACCACCACGAACCTATCATGGCTCAAGGATCAGAGTCACGCCAAGGAAGAGCGTTCCACTGCTGCAACGTGTGGCATTTGAGAACTCTGTTAGAGTCATAGGAGAGACATCCCGACCATAATTGGGGAGCAGGATAACACAAGTGGTGATTGGGGTACCTGCGTCCTGCACCCAAGGCATGAATCCGGCTGAAAGAGAATGGGTAAGGAGAATTGCATCCGATATGCAAATGCACCAGACTCGGCTGGGATACCACCACCACATCCTGAACAACCTGTTCGATGTGATGGAAGCACACCATCAGCGTATGTTAAGGAACACGGACGCCGTCGCTGCAACAAGGCGGGAAATAAGGAGGATGTACAGGTGGATGTTAGTTAGTGGAATGGTGATGTTAATTTTGGGAATAATGGTAGGATGGATGTTGTTCTAGAAGAAGAAATAGTGGTAGGATGCCCACTCTTTTTCGTAGAAACTCATTATCCTGTTTTGTGTGACTATGAACATCATTGAATGCATAATGTCTCTTTGGGAAACGCTTATTTATGTCAAGTCATGGTGTGCATAAGATTAAATTTTTCTGATTATGTAGATGCTTGAATAATATCCATGCGATGAACACTCTTGGCATCATTTAAATGCCTGAAAGCTATCACCCTTGTTATGCCATAAAAATGACGAATTCCCTTTTGATTTAGGCTTAAAAGATGCCGCCAAGGAGAGAAAATCCTGAGGTTGCACGACTAGTGTCAGAACAACTTCTGGCCGCACTCCCCAACATAGTCAGTCAAGTGGCTGCTGGCATGAATGCTAGCCAACCAAATAATGCAGAGCCGAGGGCAGCTAGAGAATGCACTTATAAATCTTTAGATCTTGCAACCCGAAAGAATTCAATGGAACTGAAGGAGCAGTAGGATTATTGTCATTGCTTGAAAGCATGGAGTCTGTTCTTCACATTAGTAAGTGTACAGAAGGAAATAAAGTAGAGTACGCGGCGTGTCTGTTGCAAGGAAGGGCACTTACCTGGTGGAATACATTTGTGCAAACCAGAGGCCGAGAAGCGGCTAACCAACTTTCTTGGGAAGAATTTAAGAAATTGCCAAAGGATGAATACCGCCCAAGAAGCGAACTCCAGAAGTTAGAAATGGAGTTATGGAATCATGAAATGAAAGGGGAAAATATAGCTGCTTATACAGCTCGATTCCATGAGTTGGCAAACTTAGTACCTTATTTAGTGACACCAGAGGAAGTCCGCATTGAGAAGTATATTTGGGGATAGACATTACCTCGGCAAATCCAAAGACTCTTCAGGAGGCAATAGACATTGCCATCAAACTCACGAATAATGCGATTCGGTCAGGAGAATTTGCCAAGGGGAAAAGAAAGATGGAGAAACAGGGTAATCGAAGGTCTGGGGGAAAGTAGGACAAGAATAGAAGGGTAATAGGAAATTTTGGGGCACAAACTCATGCTGTAACTCAAGGAGGCGCGACTAAGTGTAATATATGCAAATATCCACATCGGGGGAATTGCATCATTTGTCAAAGATGTCACCTAGGGGTCATACAGCAAAGGACTGCCGAAGGCGATTATGCTTCGAATGTGGGAGCCCATAACATATGCGGAATGTATGCCCAAGGAGGAAACAAGGAACAAATGCAAGTCAAGCCCGAGCAACCAGTCAAGGAAACCCAGAGGGTCAGGCACAGGGCAGAGCATTTGAGATCGGAGCCAAAGAAGCTAGATATGATCCCAATGTGGTTTCAGGTACGTTTCTTCTAAATAATGAATTTGTATCAGTTTTATTTGATTCAGGGGCAGATAGGAGTTTTGTATCACTAGACTTTGAGCGTAAGATTAGCATAAGGCCTCAAAGGTTGGAAGAAGCTTATGTAATTGAGTTTGCTAATGGCCAAGAAATTAAGGCTAAGGACATAATTAAGGATTGCACTCTAAGTTTAGCCAATAAGAATTTCAGCATTGACCTTATACCGATTGAATTAGGAAGTTTTGACATAGTTATCGGCATGGATTGGTTATCCAACAATCAAGCTGAGATTGTCTGTTCAGAAAAGACTATCCGGATTCCTCAAGATGGAAATGACCCAATTGTAATTCAAGGAGACAAGTCAGAACGAAAAATTAAGATAGTATCCTGCATGAAGATGCGAACGTACTTGAGAAAGAATTGCGCTGCATTTCTGGCACATGTGATTGTTGGGATGGTCAAGGAGAAAAGTATTGAAATTTTTCCTGTAGTTCGGGAGTTTTCTGATGTATTTCCTGAGGATTTACCAGGACTACCCCCGCAAAGACAAGTCGAAGTCGGTATCGACTTAATTCCTGGAGTTGCCCCAGAGGCAAAGGCACCATATCGCTTGGCACCATCGGAGATGCAAGAAATGTCGAATCAACTCCAGGAGTTATATAGGGGATTTATAAGACCAAGTTACTCACCATGGGGTGCACCGGTTTCGTTCGTTTAAAAGAAAGATGGGTCAATGCGAATGTGCATTGATTATAGGGAACTTAATAAGTTGATCATCAAGAACAAATACCCTCTCCCTAGGATCGATGATCTGTTTGATCAACTTCAAGGAGCGATATATTTTTCCAAGATCGACCTACGATCTGGATACCACCAAGTGAGAGTTCRGGAAGAGGACATTCSTAAAACAGCCTTCAGAACTTGTTACGGCCATTACGAATTTCTGGTTATGCCATTTGTGTTAACCAATGCACCGGYTGTCTTCATGGACCTAATGAATAGAGTYTGTAGACCATATCTGGATAAATTTATAATTGTCTTCATAGAYGACATATTAATTTATTCACGTAGCAGGGAGGACCATGAGCAACATCTGAGGATAATATTGAAGCTACTTCGAGACCAGAAATTGTACACAAAATTTTCTAAATGCGAATTCTAGATTCGTGAAGTACAATTTCTTGGTCATATAGTCAATGAAAAAGGGATTCAGGTAGATCCTGCCAAGATTGAGGCTATTAGGAAATGGGAAGCCCTAAGAACCCCTACGGAAATCCGTCAATTCCTTGGTTTGGCAGGTTATTATCGGTGATTCATCGTGAACTTTTCGAAAATTGCATAACCACTCACAACCTTAACCCAAAAGGACAATAAATTTGTTTGGGGTGAGAAACAAGAAGAAGCGTTGGAGACTCTTAAGCAGATACTATGCAATGCACCTATTTTATCCTTACCAGAGGGTTCGGAAAAACTTTGAGGTTTATTGTGATGCATCGCATCAAGGCTTAGGATGTGTGCTAATGCAAAAAGACAAGGTCATTGCGTATGCCTCAAGGTAACTTAAAGTGCATGAGAAGAATTATACTACACATGATCTTGAATTGGGGGCGGTAGTATTCGCACTTAAGATTTGGAGGCACTATCTTTACGGCACCAAATGCATTATTTTCACCGATCATAAGAGCCTTCAACATATACTAGATCAAAAGATGCCGAACATGAGGCAACGGAGGTGGGTCGAAMTCCTCAATGATTATGATTGCGAAATAAAGTTTCACCCAGGGAAAGCTAATATGGTAGCARACACCTTAAGTCGAAAAGAAAGGGTAAAACCRTCAAGGGCACGAGTCATGGGAATATTGGTTCAAACCAAMCTAAAAACGCAAATTCTTGAAGCACAAGAAGAGGTGTTGAAACCGGAGAATCTAAAGAACACAACCTTGCATCACTTAGAAAAGGAATTCGAAATTCGAGANACGCAAATTCTTGAAGCACAAGAAGAGGTGTTGAAACCGGAGAATCTAAAGAACACAACCTTGCATCACTTAGAAAAGGAATTCGAAATTCGAGATGATGGTGTTCGTTTCTTTAGAAATAGAGTTTGGATACCAAAGAACGACAGTCTCCGGTCAACAATCCTGGAGGAAGCACATCGCTCTAGATACTCTATTCACCCAGGATCCGATAAAATGTACAAAGAATTAAGAGAATATTACTGGTGGCCAGGAATGAAAAGGGACGTTGCTTTGTACGGAAGTCTATGATTAACCTGCGCAAGGGTAAAAGCCGAACATTAGAAACCATCTGGTCTTCTTCAGCAACCAGAGATTCCCCAATGGAAGTGGGATCAGATATCCATGGATTTTGTTACAAAGTTACCTAGAACTAGGAAAGGATATGACTCAATTTGGGTCATAGTGGATCGACTTACGAAATCCGCACACTTTTTACCTATTCGAGAAGACTTTAGTACAGAGAGGCTTGCGCAGTTGTATATCAATGAAATCGTATCGCGACATGGAGTACCTATATCCATCATATCAGACAGAGATAGTCATTTTACTTCGTGATTATGGCAATCAGTTCAAAAGACACTAGGCACAAGGCTGGACTTGAGCACTTCCTATAATCCTCAGACGAATGGGAAAACGGAAAGGACAATCCAAACGCTGAAGGATATGTTACGAACCTGTGTAATAGATTTTGGAGGTAGTTGGGATACTCATCTGCCATTGGTTGAATTCTCTTACAACAATGGATATCACACCAGTATCAACTGCGCACCATATGAAGCCTTGTATGGGCATAAGTGTAGATCCCCACTCAGCTGGTGGAGATTGGTGACAGACAGCTAACTAGGCCGGACATTATTCAGGAGACAACTGACAAAATTTCAATCATTCAGGAAAGGCTTAAAGCTGCGAGAGATCGTCAGAAGAGCTACGCTGATAATCGAAGGAAACCATTGGAATTTCAAGTGGATGATAAAGTCTTTTTAAAGGTATCTCCCTAGAAAGGGATTGTATGTTTCGGAAAGAAAGGGAAGGTTAGCCCAAGGTATGTGGGTCCATTTGAAATACTTGAAAGAGTAGGACCAGTTGCATATAAACTAAGTTTACCCCCAGAGTTTGAGTGTCATCCATGATACATTTCATGTATCAAACCTCAAGAGGTGTTTAACTGACGAAGCATTGGTTCTACCTTTGGAAGACTTTCAAATTAATGAACGATTACGTTTCATTGAGCAACAAATTGAAATCCTCGATTACAAAGTCGAGCAATTGAGGCGTAGTAGAATCCCAATTGTGAAAGTTCATTGGACTTCGAGGCATGGGCCAGAGTTCACGTGGGAAAAAGAAGATTTCATGAAAAACAAATATCCTCAATTGTTTACAAGCAAGTCCTGATATGAGGTTGATAAATAAATTTTGGGACGAAATTTATCTGACATGGACAGACTGTGACATTCTGTCATTTTGGAGTCTCAGGTTAGCATTTTATTATAGATCTTATATTTAGAAATAATATTTCTTTAGGATCTAGTTTTAGTGATTAGAATTTATCTAGATTAGCTCCCAAGTCTTATTTGAAAGATCACGCCTTGGTGGGAGATCAGATAAAGCTAACTTGTGTAATGCCAAATATTATTGAAATGCTCTAAATAAAATAAAGTTGATATTATAAACATTTAAATTAAAATGCAATAGTCTCATTTATTTGTCCAAATGATTTTTAGTAAAAGATGGGCTTATTATTATTTAAAGAAAATAAAAGTTTTTGTATTTGGGTTTGGGCCTTTAGAGGCCAACCCATTTGCTCTTTAAAAAGCCTCATATAAATACCCTTCATCTTTTTAAAACTCTCATTTTCAAAGTATTATCAGTATAAACTCTTCATCTCTATAACCTCTCTCTAAAAGAAATCACCCTCCAGCCGATTCCCGCAAGCAAGCTTCTAAATTTTTTTTTGTCAATCTTGAAGAATACTCAAGATTTCAAGAA
>NW_020201146.1:9504-15284 GCF_001531365.2 Cynara cardunculus var. scolymus | reverse complement strand
ACATGAAAATGTCTTCAAAAAGGATAATAATCTATGATCCATGTTCTTTGAACTCCGAAGTAGGAGGAACCTATTGCATGCGAAGTTTGAGCATGTAAGGTTATGTTTTGAAGTATGATAGAATCTTGCATGCATCTTTAATCTGTTCTATCGTCCTCAAAACTCAATGGAATCGGGAATTATTCTTTCTAGAGAATAAACTTAATTTGATAGTCTGAAAATGGTGTTAAAATCCTTGAAAAATGATGAGTTTTAGAATCCAAATGACTGTCACTCAAAGTGTGTGCAATCTGAATTGAGGGCTGTGTCACTCAAAAAGCATAGGGTAATGATGATTACCCTAAATCTATCTTCAGTTCTTGAAATAAATGATAGTTATTGCACTTTGAAATAAATGCTAAATTGATGTCCTTGGAAGTATATCCGCTATTGTGTTGACAGTCCCACACAGAAAGGGTGCACTCTACCTATGTTTTCTTGTCTAATCATGTGGAATTTGGACCACCGCTGAATTAGTACATCTACGAACTGTGGGACCTAAGTAAGTGTACGGGCTACTTATGTTCGTTCGTAAATTAATGGGTCAAGATGGTCAGGTAAGGCTCAGTAGCGTCTCAACTTTTTACATCGTGAAAGATTTACATTTATTAAGTGCAAAAGATTCGCATAAGTTTGCAAATATTTGGTTTGTGCATTAAAATTGTTTTATGCATGTGAAAACCCGTGAGCTCACCAACTCTTTGTAGTTGACTCATTTTATGTTCCATGCTTTTTAGGTAACAAGTAAGAAAGTGAAGTATTTTGGGAGCATACTTGTGGAAAACTGATTAAGTTCGCATTGGAAGCTTTCGTAAAAGAAGTATTTGTCATAAATTTTGTTATGATGTTGAACTCATTTTATTTTTTTTGAAAAATTAAAAAGTGTTATTTATTAATTGTTGCTGTGATTCGCTTGCCTTTTACATCTCGTGTTTCCGCTTTAGTGGGGTGTGACAAAAAATGATGAGTTTAGACCCCAAATGGTTGTCACTCGAAGAGTGTGCAATCTGTTTCGGGGGCTGTGTAACTCAAGGTTGTAGGGTAATAATGAGTGACTGAAACCCACTCAAATTTCTTGATATTTGGAAAAAGCCGGCTGATCTCATTATTTTGGATTATGGATATAAAATGACTTTTGGAAGGTTCCTATTTATAGTGATTTGTGAAACCCAAAAATACCAAGAACAAAATTTATAATATGTCCAAAAATCAGATTTTGAGTAAAGGATATTGATTCCTTTTAATATATAATTTTTGGGATAATTTTAGAATAAATAATAAAATATCAACTTTAATATATAAAACCCAACGGCATTACATAAGATTCAACTTAACTTTGTCATTGTCAAGAACCCATAGGTGATCTAAATTATGGATGTTGCTCTGTTTAGGAAGGTTGGGGCGGACGTTGAGCGCTTCAAACGTCATCTTCTTGGATATTCATCATCAAATCTGTGAGTTCTCACGACCCCACTTTTTAATGCTTTTTGTTATTTAACTTGGGGAAAAACATGAGATTAAGCAAACTATACTGTTTATTTATTTAACCATGGGACTAAAGAACTGCTTACTCAAATTTTGTTTGAAACCATCGGACTAAAGAACTGTTTAGTCAAGTTTATTATGTCATTAAATATTGACTGTTTTTGCACTATAAAATAAATGCTAAATTGATGTGCTTGGGAGTACGTTTCCAAATAATGTCCTCGTCCGTAAACGCTACTTGTTAAGTCTGGCACGTCCCCGGGCCGTGGTATTGTGGATAGCTGCTATTGTGTTGACAGTCCCACCTAGAAAGGGGTGCACATTACCTATGTTTTCTTAGTATAATCATGTGGAATTTGGACCACCGCTGAATTAGTACTACTACGAACTGTGGGATCTATGTAAGTGTACGGGCTACTTATGGTCGTTCGTAAAATAATGGGGCACATTGGTCACGTAAGGCTCAGTAGCGTCTCAAGTTAAGCATCGTGGTTGATTTACATTTATTAAATGCAAAAGTTTACGTATAAGTTTGCAAATAAATAATTTATGCATTGTAATATTTTGTGCATGTGAAAACCCGTGAGCTCACAAACTCTATGTAGTTGACGTTGTTTTATGTTCCATGCTTTTCAGGTAATAAGTAAGAAATGAAACATTTTGGGAGCATACTTGTGGCAAAACCGATTAAGTTCGCATTTGAAGTTTTTGTAAAAGAAGTACACTATCCCGTTTTGGTTATCGGTGTTAAACTGAATTTAATTTGTAATATTGAAAGGTGTTATTTACTAACTGCTGCTATGACTCGCTTACCTGTTACATGTCGTGTTTCCGCTTTAGCGGGTTGTGACAATCAGCAAGTACTGTTGATGAAAAAGAGAATCCAAAAGAGGAACCATCAGCTGATGAATCGATGAACAACCCAAGTAGAATTGTAAGTTCATCGAAGTCAGAATCGATTAAACCTCAAGTAGATTACTCTAAAACATCAACATCTGAACCCACATCTTCCAATTCAATCCATGTTAATTTTGATTTTGAGAAATTAGCAAGAGATTTTCTTGATTCTGAATCTGAAGAAGAGATAATTTGTGAATCACCAAAAGTCATTGAGGATAAGAAACATCAAAACTTAAAAACCTCAATGAAATCTGGTATTCCTTCATCAATGAAAACTTCARACAAAGAAAAGAGAAAACTGAAAGATAGTAACTCTGCCAAAGCTAACTTAAAAGGCCCTAGTACATCCTTTAGGTTCATCAAGTTTACTCAGGAGAAAAGAAGTAAAGTCCAAGACCTCTTCCAATAAAAAATCTGAACTAGATAGGAAGTTTGTAAAAACATCCGATGCTAGGACAGGATTTACTCGTACATTTACTTCTTCACTTACATCGAATAAAAAGAATGTTAGACATAAAAATTCAATGTTTAATCATTGTCAATGTTTAATTCTTTTACAAAACCTGAGGAGTCACATGTTGACACATCACTGCCCCTTTTCACAACACATTTATCGCTACAAAGTTCAAACAAATGAAAACGTGAAACAGCCCAAACCCAAGGGTAAGGGAAAGTCAAATAAATCCAAGCCTGCAAAGGCTAAGGGCGATGAAAAGAGTGTGAAATCCCCTACTAACAAACGAGGACCCATTATGAAATGGGTACCTAAAACCCCTTAATTTGTCTTGCAGGACCAGCATGTGCAACCATGGTACATGGATTCAGGTTGCTCCAGGCACATGACTGGTGACATAAGTCAGTTGACGTCCTTCATCGAAAAATCTGGAGGCTCTGTAACTTTTGGAGACAACAGCAAGGGAACTATCAAGGGATATGGCACTCTCATCAACGGCAACATCTCTATCAGCAAAGTGGCTTATGTCGAAGGATTGAAGCACAACTTGTTAAGCATAAGCCAGTTCTGCGACAAGGGTCTTGAAGTCAGGTTTCGCAAAGGTTTCTGTATAATAGAAACAATGCCTGGACAAACAATCATCAAAACAAATAGAGAAGGACATCTCTATCCTCTAGATTTTGAGTCCTCAATGGGACAAGACACCCTTTGTCTTGTTTCCCATAAAAGCGATGAAAATTGGCTATGGCATCAAAAATTCTCACATCTTAACTTTGATGCACTACGAAAATTAGCCACACAGAAGTTGGTCAAGGGAATTCCGGATCTCAAATTCGAAAAGGATCATCTTTGCTCTGCATGTGAAATGGGAAAGCTTAAACGGGCCTCRCACAAAACCAAATCAGAAACCTCCTGCACCAAGCCCTTGGATATGATTCACATAGACCTCTGTGGGCCTATTTCAACCCAAAGTCTCTCCGGCAAGAATTATATGTTAGTATTGGTCGATGAATACTCCCAATACACTTGGGTTGAATTTGTAAAGCAGAAATCAGACGTTCCAGACCTACTCATTGGAGTGATGAAAAGGCTTCAAGTCATTCTACAACAAAAACTAGTGAAGGTTCGAAGCAACAATGGAACTGAATTCAAAAATGCTAAAATTGATGACTACCTCTTCAGTGAAGGCATTACACAAAACTTTTCATCCACAAGAACTCCACAACAAAATGGAGTGGTAGAGCGAAGGAACCGAACCCTAGTGGAAGCAGCAAGGACCATGCTTGCTTCATCGGAGTTACCCTGGGCTGAAGCTATTTCAAATGCGTGCTTCACCCAAAATCGATCAATCATAAACAAGAGACACCATAAGACAACTTATGAGCTCATCAATCACAGAAGACCAAATGTCAAATATTTTAATGTCTTTGGGTGCAAATGCTTTGTACTCAACGATATAGAATATCTTGGAAAATTTGACAAGAAAGCTGATGAAGGAGTCTTTCTGGGATATTCTCAAACCGCCAAAGCCTACAAGGTCTACATCAAAAAGACAAAGATCGTCATCGAAAGCATCAATGTGTCCTTTGATCATTCTACATCAATGACTTCTGGACACAACAGTTCAGAACTCGGACTTCAAAGAAGAGCATCTGATTCATCACTTGGCAAACCCAATGAATCAGAACTAGCTCAATTATTTGAAGACATCTTCGATGAAGAAGTAATCTCTGGAAATATGCCCACTGCAAAATCTAACTCCAGAATCGGTGGAAATCATGAAGTCTCCAATGCTACAGGTACAACTCTTACAGAAACTCATGTTACTTCACCATCTACTTCTTCTGTGTCTTTAGATCACGATCAAGACCCAGAATCTAACTCTGGAGATAATCTCGTCGAGGGGGAGCAAGCGGTTCCATCAGTCGATGATGAGCTGCATTCAGTTGCTCCAGAACCTCAATCAAGCACCAAGTGGACAAAAGATCACCCACACCACCAAATCATTGGTGATCCAACCTCTGGTGTCAAGACGAGATCTGCCACAACAAATGAATGCCTCTTCGCTAACTTTCTAAGCATGATAGAACCAAAGAAGATTTCAGAAGCCCTACAAGACCCAAACTGGATAGACGCAACGTAAGAAGAATTACTCCAGTTTGAACGAAACAAAGTATGGTCTCGTATGCCTCTACCCAAATGGAAGACGGCCATAGGAACCAAATGGGTCTTACGGAACAAGAAGGACGAAGATGGCAACGTAATAAGGAACAAATACAGACTTGTTGCCAAAGGCTACCGCTAGGAAGAAGGGATTGATTATGATGAAACATTCGCTCCCGTTGCAAGACTTGAAGCCATCAGAATGTTCCTAGCCTACGCCGCTCACAAAGGCTTTAAGGTCTATCAGATGGATGTCAAGTCTGCCTTCCTCAACGGCAAACTTCAAGAAAAAGTCTGCGTGCAACAGTCACCTGGGTTCGAAGATCCACAACATCCAGACTACGTCTACTTTCTAGATAAAGCTCTCTATGGGCTGAAGCAAGCACCCAGGGCCTGGTATGAAACTTTATCTACCTTTCTCATCAACAACGGTTTCGAAAAAGGTAAAATCGATACAACCCTCTTTCTCAAAAAGCATAAAGGTGACATCTTACTTGTTCAAATATATGTGGACGATATCATATTTGGTTCTACAAATGCAAAACATTGCGAAAAATTCTCAAAACTGATGAAAAGTAACTTTTAGATGAGTATGATGGGAGAACTAAGTTTCTTCCTTGGCCTTCAAATAAAACAAACTCCAAAAGGAATTTTCATCAATCAGTCCAAATATGTGACTGACCTTCTGAAGAAATACTCTCTCTCAAATTCATCATCGATGAGAACACCTATGGCTACA
>NW_020201146.1:0-9384 GCF_001531365.2 Cynara cardunculus var. scolymus | reverse complement strand
TAATAGCCTATACAGATGCAGATCATGCAGGTTGCAAGCTTGATAGAAAGAGCACGTCTGGAAGCTGTCAACTCTTGGGGGACAAGCTAGTAAGTTGGACATCCAGAAAASAAAATTGTGTCTCAACATCCATAGCAGAAGCAGAGTATGTTGTTGCTGCTAGTTGTTGTTCACAAGTTCTCTAGATGAAGACTCAACTTAAGGACTATGGTTTCAATTATGACAAAATTCCTATCCTCTGTGACTCCAAGAGTGCAATAGCAATCTCTGCCAATCCAGTGCAGCATTCCAAGACCAAGCACATCGATGTAAGGTACCACTTTCTAAAAGACAATGTTGAAAAAGGTAATATAGAAATGTATTTTGTTCCAACTGAGATTCAACTTGCTGACATTTTTACAAAAGCTCTTGATGAGAAAAGATTTTTATTCCTAGTGAGCAAGATGGTATGTTGAATCTCACCACTTAAAGGCACTCATTAACTTGAAACCAGAGGTCTTCCATATCTCATGGTTATGCGTATTAGTGATATATAAATTATTAGCCATAAACTTCAAGTATTCTAAACCAGAGCCTCTGGTTATAAAGACCAGAGCCTCTGGCAATGTAGATTCACTTCGCTTAAATTTTAGGCAAACAACCACCATCGCCTTTGGAACCAGAACTCCTCTGGTCCAAAGCAAATACTTGGTCATTTTTAACAAGTATTCTCCTACCGACCAGAGCCTCTGGTTCTAACAACCAGAGCCTCTGAATTCATACTCTTTGTAACCAGTGCTCCTCTGGTCCCAAAAAGTTTCCCACTTCCCATTCAAAAGTAGATTACCTCATACACTTTCATCTCATTTTTTTGCTTTCACAACCAGAGCCTCTGGTTCTAAAGACCAGAGCCTCTGAATTCGAGATCTTTGGCACCAACGCTCCTCTAGTCTCAACGACCCACATATGCATCTCCATCTGCACACTTAGCCAAAACTCATTCATTATTTTCTATCTTCACAACCAGAGCCTCTGGTTGTATACACCAGAGCCTCTAATCCTCATTTGAGGGGGAGTTTTTGAATACTTCGAATTCAATACATTTGCATCATTTGAGGGGGAGCAAAATATTCATCTCCACATTTCATTTCTTCTTACATGCATTTTTCATCTAGAGTCTCTCGTCATACTATCCAGAGCCTCTGGTCACCAAAATGTTGCATATGTATCTAACTAGAGCTCCTCTGGTTCTACATAATGTATTAATAATGTTTATCTAGAACCTTTGGTTTGAAATCCAAGGCTTCTACAACATGCAATCCAACATTACATAAATGAACTCCTTCATCGATGTTCAACCAGAACTCCTCTGGTTCCTCCCCAAACAGGTCATGACCAACCAGAGCCCCTCTTGTTCCATGACAATAATTTTCATACAAAAACTCATCTTAATTGAAAATCATTTTTTCAAGTTTATACAACATTGCAGCTTTTGTGACTAAAAACTATACATCATGAGTTTTTAGAAGACCAAAACTTCGTAATKAGTATTAATCTTASAATTAGATGGGATTTTTAAATTCAAATTATTTTTGGGTTACGTATTCATCAAGTTATTAATTTGAATAATTTTTTAATTCAAATAGTATCCTCCGTTATCAAACCACGAGCATGACACCCTCAACAGCCTGTTCCCCACACACCCTTTTTAAACCTTACCCCGTCTTGACACGTGTCCTACTATATTAAATGCATGTACTATCAAGACGGCTCACGTTATTCAAATCAAATCGTCACAAACCAAACCACCAAAACTTTTCATGATTATTATATTGTAATAATCAAGAAACATTTCCCTTCCACCCCCTCCCAACCCCAACCCCTCCCTATATTCCCGCCTATATATACCCTTCTTCGTCTTCCATTTTCCTTTTACGCTTCCATAAACCTACAACTAAACTCTGAAGAACTACAAACCTGCACCTTCCTCAAACCTGCAACAATGGCATCCTCCGCTTCTCATGAATCAAACAATAATGATAGCAGTATCCAGTCTACTGGAGCCGACATCCGTGTTATCATCATCATCATCATCGGATGAAGATGATAATGATGATGCTACTCAACGTCCCACCCCCGACCCTACTCAAATAATCCCCCTACCCACTTCCCAAAGGGCAACCATCACCTCTACCCCTGGCGATAAATGTCAAAGGGTTATTGAACAAGGACGACCCAATCCAATCCCTACCCAAGTCAGCCATCCAAAGGCCATTCATCGGGCCTCTGGAGTTGAATCAGATGAGGAACCCCATATTCCATCACCTCTCTCGCAACAGAGAGGTGCTGGAGAAATAAGAGCCCCTTCGCCTTAAGGCTCGAAAAATTCCTTCACACACACAGAAGCATGTGTTGCTTATGACTTTGAACCCCATGATCGTTCAGAGCGATCTTCCCTTCCTGCACCTCCCCTTTCGATATTTGATCTACCGAAGGGGACACACATTCGTTTCACTTATTCGGCCTCTGAAGACAAGGAAGAGGAACATCACGAGATAGCTGCTCTCTTGAGGGCTATCAAGGACACGATGGAAGCCCTTCAAGGCCCACCTTCTCACAAGGCCAAGAAGGCGCCTCAAGAGCAGTGGCCTAACCTGCGGCATATGTTGCTGCAGGGGTTACCCCACACGCTAATCTGGTTACAAAGGCCGAGTTCCAAGCCTTTGTCGATATAGTGATGCGGTCCTTAGAAGACCTTAAACTCATCATGCAAGGGATCATAGATAATCAACCCTCCACCTCTAACTCTGACCTCCAACAATCTCTTGCAATCCTACAACACCACCTCATCCAAATCAAAACCCAAACACAAGCCAACACCACCCGATTACAAATGCTCCAACAAACCGTTACCCAACACCATAACACCTCTTCCTCCCTAGCCACCCAACAAAACCAAGTCATCATCCAGTCCATCGCAACCCTCACGGCCCAGGCAACTGAGGCCGATGAGAACCTTACTTAGATCATCACCCAACTCCAAACCATCCTTCGAAACCTTCACTCCCTACCTACCACCATCACCTCCCAAATCCCTCACCAAACCCCACAACCATCCACCACCTCTATCGATGATACCCTAGCCAATCATACCCAACAAGTGGACTCCATCCAAGACACCCTCACCCAACTCCCCGCAGCTATCCTCGTCCAAATCCCCCAGCTCACTCATTAACCATCACCTCCCTCTACAGGCCCATCCTTCGATGAAGCCTTCTCCTCTTTCACTGCAGAAGTGAGAGACCTTATCACCAACCTTCCCATCCCCCCATATACATCCACCACCACCTCCATGCCACCACCAGTCTCATCCTCCACCATAGAGTTCGCCACAAGAGCTGACTTGTGAGCTCTGTCAAAGGCGCTAGTCTCATCTTTCAACGAGATCAGTGCCAAATTTGTTCATCGGGCCACTCGTCCAACAATGGTTCTCTCCGAGAACCTAGCCGATGAACAATGATGCACAACTTCCCTCCTCCAAACAATGGAGGCGAGTCATCGACAGACCTCCCTGAAGGCATACCTCGCTACCTTTAGGAAGAAACATAAAAAGATGAGGACAAGAGCCTCTTGCTCAAGTAGCCGCCCGCATAAGAGGCCTAGGCATGACGACCAAGACCCCGATGATCAAGGTCTTGGACCTCATGAGGGGGAGACACAGGCCACGGCTGCACAACAAACCGAATCCGCTGCGCCACCATCACCATTACCACAACAACCACCCTCAACAGAAGGAACCCAGGTAAGGGAACCAGAGGCTCTGCCCTCTTAAGATGTACATATACAAGTTCCCTTTGCTGCAACCCAAGAGCCCATCGTGTTGAGCTCTTCAACCGATGAAGAACCTACTACCCCACCAACACAACTTAACCAACCTCTTCCTTCAACACCCACATCAAACCTACCCTTAACCCCTTCACAAACACCTCGCACCACTCAACCCTTCCCCTTTTCCACACAACCAGAACCAATGATACTTCAACCTTCATCACCCCAACAACCACARACMCCAAYCGAATCCCATGCACCAGAAACCAACCAAGCCGAACCAAATGAACCCCAACCAACCCAACCTGAACCAACACCAACCCATACACAACCCTTAACCCAAACACCCTTGGTGCATGCGGATACTCCCTCTTCCTCAAGGCAACATCCTCAGAGTTTGGTTGACGAAATAATACAGAACATGGAGTCAATGAGGAGACGTCCTGATTTGCCGCCCAGGGAACCAATTTTGCTAGAGAACATCCATCAATATCTATATCAAGACCGCGATGACAGTTTGACTATCAATCCTCCGATCCTATCGCCTGAGTCAATGGACCTCCTACACCATAGATTCATTAGACAGACCACTCAAGCACCTCAGGCTGTCTTCTCGAATGATGGTATAAAGAGGGTCATTGATATGAAAATAAGGACATTTGCCAACCGAGCCATCCGATACATCGAGTTTACTGTGGAGAGAGCACATGGGCTAGTTTGTGTATTCAGCGAGAACGACCTCATTAACCTCAACCCATATGACTTGATTGAGTTATATGCATATACAGCTCAGAGGCAAGACCACAACATCAGATATGGAATGGCAAATCGAGCGGTGGTAAAGACGATGGAAACCCTGGTCAACCACAGAGCCAAGAGCGATTTTGAAATAGCTCTTCGGCTAGGCATTGAAAGACTCTCCTGCATCCCTCCAAACGAAGACTTCCAAGGCCTGTAGGAGATATGATCTGCCTCAGTTTTAACACAACCTGAACTTGGACTTGTTTACAAGAATGAGTTCGGGGTTAAAAAGTTCTTTAAACTGACTGAGGCCTTCAAGTATTCATTGGATACACTTGAATTGTTTCAGAAAGTCATTCGAGAGAGACTGGGTAGACACTACGTGCCAAGAGAAGAAGGGAGTTGACTCATTCACGAGATATCGATAGTCATCGGATATCGAAGACTACTCATGCGCTTCAAAGAGATATATTCAGGTAGCTCATGATGAGTTGTATTTTTGTTTTTCCTTGATGTATTTTGATTCCAGTACTGTATGAATTTCATCATCCAATGAAAATTTGGAATCTGATGTATTTCAATTAGATTAGTCTCTGTTCATCACAAATGTTTCTAGATTAGCCTATGTTTGTCTTTTCATTACTTAGGGGGAGATTGTTAAACCCCATAATTCATAATGTAAAAAGTAATAAAAAACAATAAGTGATGAAGAACCAGAAGACCGATGAAAAAAATCAAGGCATAAACGGCTAAATCTGTAGTACAACCAGAGGACCGATGGATGATCTGGGATGCGATGGAAAGAGCATCCTCATCGATCCTCTGGTCATCAACACTTAGAGAATTCTCCAGCAAATCATCCAGAAGCATACAATGAAGATTTAAAGATAAGGATGATTCATCACATCATGAATGACAGCTGGAGATGACATGTTGACAGCTAGACTTGAAGTTTATCTCTAACAGTAAAGGTTATCAATAGAGTAGATAAATGTTATCTCTTAATAGAAGATTAGCTAAAAAGTCTCATTAGATAGTTATCTTCTTATTAGCTAATTAGTATAAATAGGTGATTACGACTATTGTAAAAAGAGAAGCTTAAGTTGCTTTTACGTTTTTCATATTTATAAAGTGAAATCTTTGACGCTCAAGATTGTTCTTAATTGTTTATACTTCATTCTTGAGTGTTCATCACTTTGTTCATAAAATCACTATAATTTGGTTATTATTAACTAGATTATTAGTGTTATTGAGAGATCTGGGATCAACATAATTGATATTAAGAGAGAAAAAGGAAAAGAAGAATCGATTCCGATTGTTAGTGAATATCCAGAAGTCTTTCCCGAAGACTTATCTAGATTACCACCAGACAAAGTTATACAATTCCAAATTGATTTAGTACCAGGGGCTGCACCAATAGCAAAGGCACCGTACCGGTTAGCTCCATCTGAATTAAAGGAATTGGTGGGACAGTTGAAAGATTTAACTGACAAGGGATTTATTTGACCCAGCACTTCACCTTGGGGTGCTCCGGTCTTATTTGTCAAGAAGAAAGATGGGTCTATGCGAATGTGTATAGACTATCGTGAATTGAACAAGTTGACAATAAAAAATAAATATCATCTACCAAGGATTGATGACTTGTTCGATCAATTGGTAGGAGCAAGTTATTTCTCCAAAATTGATTTAAGGTCAGGGTATCATCAACTCAAAGTCAGGAAAGAAGATGTTGCCACAACAACATTCAGAACTTGGTACGGGCATCACGAATTCTTAGTTATGCCATTCGGCTTAACTAATGCTCCCGTAGCCTTTATGGATTTGAACAATAGGGTATGTAAGGAATATCTTGAAAAATTAGTTATTGTATTTATTGATGATATTCTTATATACTCTAAGATCGAAGAAGAGCATGCAGAATATCTTCATTTGATATTGGAATTGTTGAGAAAAGAAAAGTTGTATGCAAAGTTGTCTAAATGTGAGTTCTGGTTATGAGAAGTTCAATTTCTGGGTCACGTCATTTCAGAAACAGGGGTAAAAGTAGATCCAGTGAAAATAGAAGCAGTTCCAAGATGGGAAGCTCTGAAAAATCCATCTGAAGTCCGATGCTTTTTGGGATTGGCCAGCTACTACCGTAAGTTCATTCATAACTTTTCTAAGATAGCCGTGCCATTGATTAAATTGACTCGGAAGAATATTAAATTCCAGTGGGAAGAAGAACAACAAGAAGCTTTTCAACTATATCAATAGGTTGATTGTTTCGCTCCTGTATCTTCCAAAAGGATCCAATTCGAGATTTTCCTTGAGAGGTATCGGGAAGGAATTGGAATGGAATAATATCGATTCAGACAGAAGAAAAGGTTTGACCTCTTTTAGGGATTCCAATCTAGAAAAAGAATTGATAGCTTGTATTTCTGTTGGATCAATTATCATTTCAACCGGTATTGAATCTACCAGATGGATCCGAAGACTTTGTGGTTTACATCGATGCTTCAAAGTTAGGGTTAGGATGTGTTCTGATGCATAGAGGAAAAGTGATTTCTTATGTGTCAAGACAAATAAAAGATCATGAGAGTATCAGATTTATACTAATCATAAGAGTTTACAACATGGAATTAGCTGTAGTGGTGTTTGCTCTGAAAATTTGGAGACATTATCTTCTAGGAACAAAGTGTCAGATTTATACTGGTCATAAGAGTTTACAACATTTGTTCAGCTACAAAGAATTAAATATGCGACAATATCAGTGGATTGAACTGGTTAATGACTATGATTGTGAAATCCTTTACCACCCAGGAAAAACTAACGTGGTGGCTGACGCTTTGAGCAGGAAAGAAAATAGTGGAACCATTAAAGCTGTGGCATTGAGAATAAAATTGATCCCTGGCATTCGTAAAGAAATTCATATATGTCAACAAGAAGCTGCGAAAGAAGAATTGATTAAGGCAGAAAGGTTGGGTAGAATGATTTCAACCTTGGAACAGAATGATGAAGGACTAATGTGCTTTCAAGGGCGAACTTGGGTACCATGTTTTGGAAATATCCGGAACATTATATTAAAAGAAAGCCATAAGTCCCGATACTCTATTCATCTAGGCACCAATAAGATGTGTAAAGTTTTGAAACCTTTCTATTGGTGGCCCGGATTGAAGAAAGACATAGTTAGATATGTGGAACAGTGTCTGACATGTTTACAGATTAAGATTGAACATCAGAAGCCGTATGAAAGTCATCAATATTTAAAGATACCTATATGGAAATGGGATCACATTACAATAGATTTTGTCATGAAATTAACTCGAACTTCAAAGGGGTGTGACGCGATATAGGTAATTGTGGATCGTCTATCTAAATCTGCGCATTTTCTACCAATGAGAGAGAATTACTCTTTAGAAAAGCTAGCACAGATTTACATCAAAGAAATTGTAACCAGGTACGGTGTTCCATTATCTATTATCTTTGATATAGGTAGTCGGTTTACTTCAAAATACTAGGAAGGGTTGCAGAAAGCTTTGGGGTCTGAAATCCGATTAAGTACAGCTTATCATCCGCAAACTGACGGGCTGAATAAAAGAACTATCCAGACTCTCGAAGACATGTTGAGAAGTTGTATCATTGACTTCGGGGGATCGTGGGAAGATCACTTACCATTAATTGAGTTTGCATAAAATAACAGTTACAATTCCAGCATCCAAGCAGCACCTTATGAGGTATTGTATGGACGTAAATGCAGAACGCTGTTATGTTGGAATGAGATAGGAGAAAGGCAGTTGACGGGTCCTGAAACTGTCCAAGAAACTTATGAAAAGATCGAACATATCCGTGAAATAATCAAAACAGCACAAGATCGCCAGAAAAGTTATGCTGATAATCGTCGAAAGCCAATTGAGTTTGGTGTAGGTGATTTTGTGATGTTGAAAGTTTCGCCATGGAAGGGTGTTGTCAGATTTGGAAAGAAAGGAAAGCTCAGTTCGAGGTATGTGGGACCGTTCAAAATATGTAAGCGAATTTGGCCAGTAGCATATTGGTTAGAGCTGCCTGTAGAGGTGAGTCTGATTCACAACACTTTCCATATATCAAATCTGCGAAAATGTTTCGCTGATCCGAATCTAGCTATACCGATGCCAGAGATTAAATTTGACAGTAAGCTGAACTTTGTGAAATATCGGAAGCTATAATTGACCGAAAGATCAGGGTTTTAAGAAACAAATAGATAAGTCTGGTTAAGGTTCCGTGGAAGTTTTACAAAGGACCAAAAGCGACTTATGAATTGGAATAAAAAATGAGATTAGAATACCCGTGGCTTTTCAATTAAAGGAATTCCGAGACGAAATTCTTTTGAGGAGTGAATAATGTGATAACTGGATCCTGGTTATCACCTGAGGTAATTAATATGTGCTTATTTTTAGATGTTTATGTGACAGCATGATAAATTGTTATATTTGATCATGTGAGTATGTGAAATTTTATGCATAGGAAATATATGAATAATAAACATGCATAGGTATGTATATGTTACATGAATGGATATATGCATGATATGTGTGAATGAGTGTGTAAATATATAAACGAATATATATGTTTGTATGCATGAGTAGGCGGTTTAGCCGCCATATCCCTTTGTAGAAAGGTATAAAAGGGAGGTTAACTGTCACACCCCGCTAAAGCGGAAACACGGGGTATGGCAGGTAGAGTCTCATAGCAATAGTGTATAAACAACACAACCATACATTTTCAAAACATAAATATAAATTAAATAAAGTTTACAATCCCAAAATACAAGATTTCATCACTAAACACAAATTAAGATTGAAATTTCCAAATGTGACACGT
>NW_020201145.1:52734-76223 GCF_001531365.2 Cynara cardunculus var. scolymus | reverse complement strand
TGTCTGTAATCTGCTTCATTTGAACAGCTTAGATTAAATAATACGTCTAGGTCTGTCTTTACGGTTTTTTGCTTGTATAAAAGCAGCTTTAGGCCTTTGTATTTGTTAAGCTTCCATTTTGTAATTGTCAACATTTTCCATGTGAAAATCCTTTGAAGCATTTTCCCTCTGTGTTCTTCAAGAGTTCTTCATTGTGTTCTTATTGATTTCTACCTGCTTGATTTACTACTGTCCGCTGCGTACTCATTGTCTACCTAATTAATCAAGTAAGTTTTCAATACCCTGAACTGAGTAATACGGTCCAACAGGATTTAAAGAGGAGATTATTCATCAAAGACCCACCTGTGTCTTARTTGGGGATGATAATCTGTGACCCAAGTTCTTTAAATCTCCAAGAAAGAAAGAGAAATTCCTTGCATGTGAGGTCCGATCACATTTTCGGATGTTAGGTCTTGCATGCAACTCTAATCGGATTTATCCCTTTGAAAACTTGTTGGAATCGGACCTTACTTTATTTTCTGGAAGTTGTTCGATGACGATGGTTTTGTGTTAGATTTTTAATTCTTGGAAATATTGAGCTGCAAGCAATCGGTGTTGAAGGCGTGTGGCTCAAGAATTGTGGATTATTCTTGAAAAGAGTGTTAAACACACTCAAAATCTCTTGGTTTTGGTAAATGGCGGTTGCCATCATTTGTTTTGGGATGACATTTAATGATGTCATTACTTGGATTTTTGAAGGTTCCTTTTTAATAAATAATTAAAACCGGCTTTATTTTATAAAAACACTTGGTGGCTTTGCATTTAGATCAACTTTGCTCTACCTTAGCCAAGGAAAACCATAAGTAATATAGCGCTGGTTGGTCTGTCAGGAAGTTCGAGCGAGCATAGCAAGTCCTTAAAGGAATCATTCGGATAATCGCCAAACAAGTGAGTTCTCACGGCCCCACTTTTAATGCTTTTGATATTTTCTGGGGGGAAAGCATGAAATTGAGCAAACTCTGCATGTTTATGTATTTGAAATATTGGGACTAAAGAACTGTTTAGTCGATGCTTTGCTCAAAACAGTTGGGCTAAAGAACTGCTTAGTCAAGTTTTACTTGGAACCTCTTGGGCTAAGGAACTGCTTAGTCGGGTTCATTATGTTTTGTTTTGACAACTGTTTCTGCACTTAGAATAAATGCTAAATTGATGCGCTTGAGAGTATATGTTTCCAAATAAAAGTCCCCGTCCGTACATGCTAAATTATGTTTTGTGTTGACAGTACCACCCAGAAAGGGGTGCACAATTACCTATGTTTTCTAGCCTAATCATGTGGAATTTGGACCACCGCTGAATTAGTGCTTTATCGAACCATGGGACCTAAGTAGTGAATGGGCTACTTTTGGTTGTTCGAAAATTAATGGGGCATATTGGTCAGGTAAGGCTCAGTAGCGTCTCAAGTGTTACATCGCGAGAGATTTACATTTATTAAGTGCAAAGAATTCGCTTAAGTTTGCTATTACTTGGTTTATGCATTGAAATGTTTTTGAGCATGTGAAAACCCGTGAACTCACCAACTCTTTGTAGTTGACCTTGTTTTTGTTCCATGCTTTTCAGGTTCTAAGTGAGTGGTTTGGATTTTAAGGGAGCATACCTGAGCCAAGATCGATTAAGTCAAGTTTTTGATGTAATTATGATCGTTGTGTAAATTCTAACTCCTGTTATGTCGATGAACCATTTTGTTTTTGAACAACTTGAAATGGTGTTATTTATAAACTGTTGCTATGACCCGCTTGCCTGTTACATCTCGTGATTCCGCTTTAGCGGGGTGTGACATTTTTAAATTTTATAATATCGACTTTATTTATTTTAAGAGATTTTTAATATATTTTCCATTACATAAGTTAATTTATCAGTTACCCGTCGTGACAGGGTTTTCTGAGCTACAAATTTGGGAGCTAAGTCGATTGATTTTCTAATCAACATGACTAATTCCTAATAAATTAAAGTCCTGATTATAGGAGTCCTTTTAAAGGTGCTAACCTGATGCTCCAAAAGTGACGGATGTCACAGTCTCCCCATGCCAGAAAAATTTCGTCCCGAAGTTTGATTCCTCAGTTCTTAGCTTTGGATCCGTTTGTGAATAAGTGACGATACTTGTTTCTCATAAATCCTCTCTTTCCCAAGTGTACTCTGGTCCATGCCTTGAGCTCCAATGAACTTTTACAATCAAAATCGTACTTCGCCTCAACTGCTTGACTTCTCTGTCCACGATTTCGATCGGTTTTTCATCGAAGCGCAGGTGGTCGTTAATTTGCACCTCTTCCAATGGTATGACCACTGTTTCATCAGTTAGACACTTTTTGAGGTTTGATACATGATATGTATCATGAATGGTGATTAACTCTTGTGGCAATTCCAGCTTGTATGCCACTGGTCCAACTCTTTCAGTTATTTCAAATGGACCAATATATCGGGGACCCAATTTGCCTTTTTTCCCAAAACGCATTATTCCTTTCCAAGGTGAGACTTTCAAGAGTACTTTATCTCCTCCAATGGTCTCCTCCGATTGTCCGCATAACTTTTTCTGACGATCTCTTGTGGCCTTGAGTCTATCTTTGATAATTACAATCTTATCAGTAGTTTCCTAAACTACATCGAGACTAGTTAATTGTCGATCACCGACTTCTAACCAACTAAGTGGCGATCTGCATTTATGTCCATATAACGCTTCATATGGCGCACACTGAATACTTGCATGATAACTATTATTGTACGTGAATTCAACTAATGGAAGGTGCGTATCCAAGCTTCTGCCAAAATCTATGGCGTATGCACGTAACATATCTTCCAATGTCTGGATGGTTCTTTCCGTCTGCCCATCCGTTTGAGGGTGATATGAAGTACTTAAATCCAGACGTGTACCCAGCCCTTTTTGAAGTGATTGCCAAAATCTTGACGTTAATCGATTGTCTCTATCCAATATGATGGAAAGAGGTACCCCATGCCGAGTGATGATTTCATTAATATAAATTTGTGCTAGTTTCTCCATCTTATAATCTTCTCGAATCGGCAGAAAATGAGCAGATTTCGTCCGTCGATCCATAATTACCTATATTGCATCATGCCCTTTCCCAGTCCTGGGCAACTTAGTTATGAAGTCCATCGATATTTGTTCCCACTTCCATTGGGGAATCTCAGGCTGCTGAAGTAGACCGGATGGTTTTTGATGTTCAACCTTGACCATTGCGCAGGTAAAACATTTATTTACATACATAGCAATGTCTTTCTTCATTCTAGGCCACCAATAGTGTTCCGTTAATTCCTTATACATCTTATCCTCTCCGGGGTGAATTGAATACTTTGATCGATGGGCTTCATTCAGAATTATGGATCTAAGATATGCCTATCTTAGGAATCCAAACCTTATTTCCCAGATAAATTACTCCATCAGAATTGAAACTCAGTTTCCATGTGGTGTAGGATCTCATTTTTCAAATTCTCTTTCTTCAATGCCTCTTTTTGATCTTGGAGAATTTGTGCTTTCAAACTCGTGGTTACCATTGTTCCCAAAGCTCGCATACTTATTGGCTTCACCCTTTCCTTTTTGCTCAAGGCATCAACTACTACATTAGCCTTGTCTAGATGGTACTTAATTTCACAATCATAATCATTGAGTAGTTCAATCCTCTTCTTTGCCTCATATTTAGCATTTTTCTGGTTGAAGATGTGTTGAAGGCTTTTGTGATCAGTGAACACAGTGCACTTGATATCGTATAGGTAATGCCTCCAAATCTTAAGTGCAAATATCACAGCTCCTAATTCTAGATCATGTGTAGTATAATTCTTCTCAGGCACTTTGAGTTGTCTCGAGGCATATGCAATGACTTTATCTTCTTGCATAAGCACACATCCTAATCCTTGATGTGATACATCGTAGTATACCACAAAGTTTTCCGAACCTTCCGGTAATGACAAAATTGGTGCGTTGCACAGTCTATGCTTAAGAGTTTCAAAGGCCTCTTCTTGCCTCTCTCCCCAAACAAATTTCTTGTCTTTCTGTGTTAAGGCTGTGAGTGGTTGCGCAATCTTTGAAAAATTTGCAATGAATCACCGATAATAGCCTGCCAAACCAAGGAATTGACGTATTTCTGTCGAGGTGTTCGGGGTTTCCCATTTCCTAATGGCCTCAATCTTCGCAGGTTCTACATGAATTCCTTTTTCATTGACCACATGACCTAGAAATTGTACTTCTCGAATCTAGAATTCGCATTTGAAGAATTTTGCGTACAATTTATGGTCCCTAAGTAACTCTAAAATCACTCTCAGATGTTGCTCATGATCTTTCTTGCTTCTTGAATAAATTAGTATATCATCTATGAAGACAATTACAAATTTATCCAAGTATGGTCTGCAAACCCTATTCATTAAATCCATGAAAATAGTTGGGGCATTGCTTAATCCAAATGGCATAACCAAAAATTCATAATGGCCATACCGAGTCCTAAATGTTGTTTTAGGAATGTCCTCCTCTCGAATTCTCATTTGATGATATCCGGATCGAAGGTTAATCTTTGATAAGTATATAGCACCTTGAAGTTGATCAAATAAGTCATCGATCCTCGGAAGAGGATATCGATTCTTTGTAGTCAACTTATTAAGCTCCCTATAGTCAATACACATCCGCATCGATCCATCTTTCTTCTTGACGAACAAAACTGGTGCACCCCATGGTGAAAAACTAGGTCTTATGAATCCTTTATCTAGCAATTCCTGGAGTTGTCCCGACATCTCTTGCATCTCTGATGGGGCCAATCAGTATGGTGCCTTGGCCACTGGGCAACTCCTGGATTTAAATCGATACCAAACTCCACTTGTTTTAGTGGGGGTAATCCTGGTAGATCCTCACGAAATACTTCAGGAAACTACCGTACTACAGGGAAGTCTTCAATACTTCTTCCTTTAATCTTCCTATCTACAATATGTGCCAAAAATGCATCATAGTTCTTCTTTAAGTATTTCTGCATCTTTATGCATTTTACGATCTTAATTTTCCAATCAGGCTCCTCTCCTTGAATTATAAGTGCTTCTCCTTTTTCTTGAGGAATTCGGATAATCTTTTCCGAACAAAATATTTCAGCTCGATTTTTAGATAACCAATCCATGCCTATAACTATATCAAAACTTCCTAACTTAATCGGAATAAGATCTATGCTAAAATCCTTTTGTGCTAAGCTTAAAGTGCAGCCCATGATTATATCTCTGGTCTTAATATCTTGGCCATTGGCAAACTTTATTATATAGTCTTCCTTCATCCTTTGAGATTTTAAATTAATCCTTGGCCTAAAGTCTAGGGATACAAAACTTCTATTAGCTCTTGAGTCAAATAGTACCGATGTAAATTCATTATCTAAGAGAAATGTACCTGTAACCACATCAGGATCATGTCTGTCCTCCCTTGCTCCAATTTGAAATGCTCAGCCACGTGTTTGACTTTCAGAGTTTCCTTGGTTGACTGGTCGGGTTTGATTAACATTCATTCCTTGCTTTCTCTTTGGACATACATTTCTCATATGATCCGGGATCTCACATTCAAAACATAATCGCTTTCGGCAATCTTTTGTGGAATGGCCCCCTTTGTGGCACCTCTGACAAATAATGCAATTTCCCCAATGTGGAAATTTACATTTATTGCAGTTAGGCTTGCTTTCTTGATTCACCACCTGAGTCTGGACTCCAAAGTTCCCTACCGATCTCTTATTCTTGCCGAACCTATTCCCAAATATCTGGTTTCTCAGTTCTCCCACCTTTCTTTTTCCTTTGTTGAACTCTCCCAACCGAATTGCATTATTCATGAGTTTGGTTGCAATATCTATTGCCTCCTGAAGGGTCCTTGGATTTTCCGAGGTAATATTTTCTCGAATTTCTGCAGATAAGCACCATATATACCTTTATATTCGAACCTCTTCGGGTGTCACCAGATGTGGCACCAAATTGGCTAACTCATGGAATCGTGTAGTGTAGGCAGATATGTTTTCCTCCTTAATTTGAAGATTCCATAACTCCATTTCCAAATTTTGGAGTTCACTTCTTGGACAATACTCGTTCTTAAGAAGTTTCTTGAGTTCTTCCCATGAAAGTTGATTGGCTACTTCGCGACCCCTTGTCTGAACTAATGTGTTCCACCACGTCAAAGCTTTGCCTTGCAATAAACATGCAGCATATTCTACTTTGCTAGCTTCAAGGCATTTGCTGATATGGAGGACGGACTCTAGCCTTCAATTCAGGTCAACAATCCTATGGTTCCCTCATTTCCATTAAATTCCTTCGGATTGCAGGATCTGAAAGATTTATAGGTGCATTCCCTAGATGTCCTAGGCTCAGAACTGGTAGGCTGATTAACATTCAGACCCGCAGCCACCTGACTGACTATATTGGGTAGCGCAGCCAAGAGTTGCTCTGACACGAGTCGTGCAACCTCTGGGTTTTCTCTCCTTGGCGGCATCTTCTATGCCATGATAAAAAGGAAGCCCCATTATTTTCATGGCAATATTACGGATAATAATTTCTAATCAACAGGATGATGCATAGGATATGATATCATTAGAGCAGTCATATGATCATCAGAATATTTCATATTCATCCAAAATTCATTACATTCAAACGACTTCAAAAGATACTAAAGGGTTTTCCAAAAGATTAAAATCCCTCAAACAAATTTTAAACTTCAACAAAAAAGTAATCATCTTAGCACTAAACATTGCTTCTAGAGCAGCATCCAACAGATAAGCACTCCTAGTGGTAGTATCAACAGTACACTTGCCATTAAACATCTATACAATCTTCTAATTTCGCGTCTTGCAGCAACGACAGCATCCGAGTTCCTTATCATTCGCTGGTGATGCGCCTCCATCACATAGAACTGGTTGTTCAAAATGTGATGATGATATCCCAGCCGGGTCTGGTGGGTTTTAGTTTCCACTGCAATTCTCCGCACCCATTCTTGTTCCTCTAGAGTCATGCCTTGGGTGTAAGAGGCAAGTATCCCAGTCACCACTCGAGAGTCTCCACTCCTGGTTTGAGTTTGGGATGCCTCTCCTCTAGTTCTACTTGAGTTTTCGAAAGTTACCCTTCGAGGTAGTGATACACTTCTGCTAGCCGGGACCCTAATCCTTGGGCCATGAAACGTTTGAGGTGGTAGATCAGGTACTGATTCTGATGGTGGTAAAAGTGATGCAGATGATAAAGCAAGTGCTTCGCTGGTTGCTAAGTTCCCAGTCATATGGATCAACATCTTCATTGATTGGTATGCTCCTTCTAGATCGACCAATCGCGTACCCAGATTCGTCCGCTGAATATTCACTAGATGATGACATAGTGATCTGTAATATTGGCAAACTTAATTACTAATCACATCATCAATAAAACTCTTAAGGTTAAGACGAGAGTTGCTATGGTAGAAGCATAAGGCTAGAAAACAAATTAGAGCTTCTGAATGACCAGAGCCTCTGGTTGCATTACCAGAGCTTCTAGTCGAGGTTCCCATACTAAGAACTATATTTGACTATTAGCTCATCGATCTCTGATTTAACTTTTATAACAATCCATTGAATCTCTTGGTTCATTGATCTCAGATTCCTCATGTATGGTAAACCGATGAATCCCCTTCCATCGATCTCAAGTTCCTCATACTTGGCAAACCAATGGATGGCCTTCCATCGATCTCTGGTTCCTCATGCTTGGAAAACCGATGAATCGCCTTCCATCGATCTCTGGTTCCTCATACCTGGCAAACCGATGAATCACTTTCCATCAATCTCTGGTTCCTCATACTAGACAAATCAATGAATCGCCTTCCATTAATCTCTGGTTCCTCATAATAGGCAAACCAATGGATCGCCTTCCATCGATCGCTGGTTCCTTATGCTTGGCAAATCGATGAATCACCTTCCATCAATCTCTGGTTCCTCATACTAGGCAAACCAATGGATCGCTTTCCATCGATCTTTGGTTCCTCATACTAGGCAAACCAANTAGGCAAACCAATGGATCGCTTTCCATCGATCTTTGGTTCCTCATACTAGGCAAACCAATGAATCACCTTCCATCAATCTCTGGTTCCTCATACTTGGCAAACCAATGGATCGCCTTCCATCGATCTCTGGTTCTTCATGCTTAGAAAATATTTCCTTTTCACATACCAGAGCCTCTGGTTCTTCTAACCAGAGCCTCTTGCTCTCGAAATCAAGCCAACTAGAGCTTCTGGTCGCTCTTCACTTAAATAGAATAGTGGTCTTTCAATCAAATCTAGAACACAATGCCCACTTCCTATGTCAAGGCAAATCTTACCTAAAGTGTAGTGCGAATTCTTAAATACAGAGACTATAGAGACTAGATCCTTTATCCATGTTCTGCTACCAAGTGTTCAAATACAAAATTGACCCTCTGATCGAATTAGTGCTCTATATAACTTGCTTCACTTCACAACCAGAGCTTCTGGTTAGTCTAGGGCAATGTATATTCAAAATTTATGCAAACACACACGATCATGCTTTTCAGGTTTTAGATAAAATCTCTAAATTTGAGCATATTTTTAACTCGTCTGATTGGAATCTTTTATCATAATACTTAAGTTAAACATAAATGATCAGGCTCTGTTTAATTTGAAGTATAATAATATAACAATCAACCTCTGGTTATGCTAGTGACATTGCTTTGAAAATATTTAGTTATAGTTTGGTTTTAAGAAAACCGGTGTTCTCTGTAACTGAAGCTCTAATACCAAATCTGTCACACCCCACTAAAGCGGAAACACGAGGCGTAACAGGTAAGCATTTCATAGCTCCAATCGATAGATAACACTACTAAGTACAATATCCAGAAAGAACCTTACAATATCATCAAGTTTACTGTTCACGAAGAAAAGTTTATATACAGATAGAAGTTTCTAAAGCTTGCGAACAGATGATAACGAAAGATGCTTCGAAAAACTTCCATTCTTACTTAATTTCCTGAAAAAGCATGAAATATAAAACGACGTCAACTACAAAGAGTTGGTGAGTTCACGGGTTTTCAAATGCATAAAATATTTACCATGCATAAAACACAGCTTGCAAACTATTACATAACATGCTCATTATAAATGTAAGTTTTCATCGATGCTGAAAAACTTGAGACGCTACAAAGCCTTACCTGACCAATGTGCCCCATTAATTCACGAACTATCATAAGTGGCCCGTCCACTCACTTAGGTACCACGGTTCGTATTAGTACTACTTCAGCGGTGACCTTTCACACAAATGAGTAGACTATTTAAAACTTAGGTAATGTGCACCCTTTTCTGGGTGGGACTGTCAACACAATAGCGGCTATTCACAATTACCACGGCCCGGGGGGACGTGCCCGAGTTAACTAGTAGCGTGTATGGATG
The DNA here is from genome assembly GCF_001531365.2 of Cynara cardunculus var. scolymus. NCBI lineage: Eukaryota > Viridiplantae > Streptophyta > Magnoliopsida > Asterales > Asteraceae > Cynara > Cynara cardunculus. The sequence goes on along the minus strand of NW_020201145.1, from coordinate 66,814 downwards.
GGGACTTTTTGCAATATCCTCTCAAGCACATCAATTTACCATTTATAAGTAGTGCATTAGAATTCAAATTTTTCATGATTCTCGCAACATTTGACTAAGCAGTTCGTTAGTCCATTAGTTTTACAACTAAAACAACATAGTTTGCATTCTTTCATGCTTTTTCCCCCAGTTAAAAGAAATAACTAAAGCAGTAAAAGTGGGGCCGTAAAAACTCAAAAGTTTGAAGGAGAATATCCAAGATTCTTGTGAAACTTAGAGCACCAACGTCCGCACTAATGTCCTAAACACCCGAAATTCCAATAGTTAGATCACCTGTCAAGTCACGATATAGATAAAGTAAGATTATATCTTATGTAATGCCAATAAACGTTTATGGGTTAAAGTTGAAACCAAAAATAACCCAATATTTAATTAAATAAAAGGTTTTTGCACAAAAAGTTGCTATTTGGACAGTTATACAGATTATGTTCCTAGACTCTTTGTTTCACCAATCATTGTCAATGGAACCTTCAAAAAATCATTTTACTTTTAATCTTTTAAAACTACAACAATCACTGTTGTTAGATTTCTTTTGTCTAACAACATCATTTTTGCTCCTAAAATTTTATATTAAACATTTAAATACTCAAAGAATTCACATTTTTGAGTGAAACCGAACAGTAACAACAACTAATCCAAAACAAATTTCAAGAAAAGTCAAATAGTTTGGGGTTGATTTTGAAGAATATGGTTGACAGGATTGTTAGAAACAACATGTTAATTTCAAAATGTCATTTTTTATTGATTAAATACTACATGCAATGTGGTTTTATCTCACTTTCTTGAGTCCTAAGTTCATAGATCATAGATTATCATCATTTTGGGAGCATTTTCATGTCCTGATGAAATAATCTCCCATCTTAGAATCTCTAGAAAATTTTGAGCTCAAGATGTAGCAAGAAATATAAAAATACGAGAAACATTATTGTAAAATGGTTCGAAAGTAAAACCAATCTTATTACCTTTTTGCTTGATCTCTCTTGAAGACTTGAGTGTTCTTCAAGAAGAATTTTTGGAACTTGGATTCGGTCTTGGAAGAATACGAAAAGGTTTAGAAAGAGAAAGAGAGAGAGAAAAGTAAAGGTGAAATAAAAGATTTTCAAAAGAGGTGGTGTTTTTATATGAAGGTAGAGGGGCCGGCCCATATAAGGCCCAACCATCATATTTTTCTTTTATTTTTCTTATACAAACTTAGCCCAAATAAATATAAATTTAAATACATTTTATCAATACCAATAAAATTATTCATTATTAAGTCAAAATTCTAAATTTTGTARAATAAAAATTATTTGCACATACAGTTAAAACTTTATATTTTTAAATTTTTAAATTTTATAATATTGACTTTATTTATTTTAAGAGAATTTTAATRTATTTGGCATTACATAAGTTACTTTTTCAGTTACCCATCGTGACAGGGTTTTCTGAGCTACAAATTTGGGAGCTAAGTTGATTGATTTTCTATTCAACATRACTAATTCCTAATAAATTAAAGTCCTGATTATAGGAGTCCTTTTAAAGCTGCTAACCTGATGCTCAAAAGTGACGGATGTCACATTCTCCTTGAGGGGAATTCACTACYGCTGGTCTATCAGGAAGAGTATCCAAGGCTRGTTCWGAGTCGGCTAGAGGACTCTCCATGAGTGGACTAGGAGACTCGTCGACAGTCTCAATGTCTTGTGCACCTATTCCTTGCTCTGAACAAGGTGGGGAGTCTANGGCTAGAGGACTCTCCATGAGTGGACTAGGAGACTCGTCGACAGTCTCAATGTCTTGTGCACCTATTCCTTGCTCTGAACAAGGTGGGGAGTCTACACGTGTAGAGGAAACGAATTCCTCTGTATGGGAAAGTGGCGTGATATGGGGAGGCATATCACTTATATGTTCAAATGTTGCACCCTTTTGAGAGGGTGTTCCCTGTGGTGTGGCTTCCCTTTGGATGTCATAACAAGAGGCATATGCGACCTCTGATTGGTTTGGTTGGTTTAGGTTCAAGGTGTGCACCTCTATTTCAATGGCCTTCGTGTCTCGACCACTAGAGTCAGACAATTTCTTTGCACTGGGAGGTGGAGTATCGAAATGAATGTGCCTATTTAGCCTAGGCTGCTCTAGCTCACCCTGAGGCAGAGCAGCTGCTTCACCTCCTCCCTCTTCTTCTTCACTATTTTCCTCTTCACTCTCAATCTCTTCTCCTTCACTCTCACTCTCTTCTTCTTCTTCCTCACTCTCCTCGCTAGAAGTGTAGGACCTAGAAGCATCATCAAAATGCTCTTGGTCATTCTCTTGATTAGAGCTAGAGGATTGATGATCTTCTTCCTCTTCTTTGAGTCTTGCCTCCTCTATTAGGCGCGTGATCTCTGCCTGTCGAGCTTTTTCTGCTCGCTCTTCCTCTCTGCGTACATGAGCAAGCTCAGCCAATCTCTCTTGCTCTACTCTCTCTGCTTCTTCCTTTTCTTCCTCTCCCTTTGTATTTTCTTTTTCTTCGCCTCCTCTCGTTTTCTTTGTTTCTCCTTTTCTTGCTCTACTCTCATCGCCTCTTCCTCTGCTTGAGGCCTTAAAGTGTCCTCTGTTCTTTCTTCCTCTTTTGCTGTGCCTATGCGTACTGGGGTTCGAGACACTGGTTCTAGTGTCTCGCGTGTACGTCTGTACACTCTTCTAATCTCCTTCTTCTTTATATACGCATAAAGCTTCGTTGAAATGGGTCATTTTGTTGCGTATCCCTTTTTGTTGACTGTCGGCCTGTAATGAGTGAGCACGTTCACTTTGTGCATGGGCAGACGACCCACATCGATATTGTTGTCATCGAGTGTAGGCCTTAGAAGAAGACCCAAGAAGCACGGAAATAACAGAGATGGAAATTGTCTCCCTTTGGCCACCTCTTGACATTTCTTGGCCACGACAGCCTTGAACTCTGTGTAGAGTATCAAGGAGTAATCCAGAGACAAATCAAAGAAGATGTCATACAAGATTTGAAGGATGTTCGTGGAGCACATGTCGAGGCTCCCAATCTTCCATGTCAGCGATCTGTTGACCAATGTGAACAGTGTATTCCACATTGGAGGTAGGTATTGACGACGATATTGTGATGGGTACTGGATTGCCTTGTTGTACCCCAAAAATTTCAAGAAGGCCACGATCTCGTCCCCGGATGGGAGAAGGGAGTACTCAGCAAGCCCTAGGTCTGTTTTTTTGGGATTTCAAGAACGCGGGAAAACATGGACGTGGATATTCGAACATTGACAAATTCTTTTGAGGATGAGACATAAAAATCTCCAATGATTCCTCTTTGAGAGTCGATAATGGTGCAAGATTTCCAGAATTCTTGGATATACCTTTCAGGTACAAGGTCATTCGTGTTTGTCAAAGCATGGTTTAGAAAGTGGTTTTGGAGGATGTTGATGATTGGATGGTATTTTTGGTCAAAATTTTCAATAGAGAGGTGAAGGACATGATTATTGGGTTTGATTGGAAGAGGAACCAGGTTTTGACTGGTTTCCTAAACGGTTTTGTGGGTTGTGGTGTGGGTTTGGGAATTTCCAGACTCAAAAGACGACATAGTTGCAGGTTTTTGGGTGAAAAAGAAGGGTTTGAAGAAAGCTAAGGTTTCAAGAATCAGTTCTTGATTCTTAAAAAGGTTTTGAGGAAAGGGTTTAAAGAACTTACTTGACAAATGGGATGAAGTTTTGATGACTGAATGGAGTTCCGTAGACTGGTTTGAGAGCTTGAAAGAGTAACAAGGGCGATTTGGAGGTTGAAGACGACGAGTGTTCTCGGATTTCTTTGTAAGCGTAAAAAGTAATTTGGGGGTAGATAATTTGTTTAAATAGAAAAAATAAAGTACTCAAGCAATTGCGCCCTAAACGTTAGTTTAAAAACTGAAGCGATTTTTGAACAGCCTGTAGGGGCGCACCACATGGAATGCCAGCTGCAAGTGGCGCCTCCCACGTTTGAAAAATTAAGCTCACAGGCGGTGACGCTTAATTTAAATGACAACTATTAAAAATATTAAAAATAAAGAACCATACGCCTTCTTAATAGAATAATATATTTTGAATTTTCAAAAAAATAGACAAGTGTAAATACTCTGGTTTGTGTAAAACTAGAGGTTTTCAAAGGAACCAGAGTACTACATGAAGAGAGAGAACTTACCTTAGGATCTCATACAGAGACTCGTGATGGAACTTATACATCTCCTCTATGTAGAAAAACTATTATGTTTAGAGGCAGAGGCTCTGTATAGTACATACAGAGGCTTTATCCTATAATCATAAAAAGTTTTGAAGTAGAGGCTCTATATAGTACATACAGAGGCTCTGTGTGACTTGATCTGGTGCTCTCCCTTGACTTGAGCTCTTCTTATCTGCTCCCCCTTGAACTATGCTTGGATCATATGTGATACGTATTGCACAAGCATAAGACCCAAGATATAGAGGCTTTGTATGTACTATACAGAGGCTCTGTATCACAAGACAACTAGGACTTGAGCAAGAGGCTCTACATGTACTATGCAGAGGCTCTGTCTCATTGAACAATACAATAAACAACAAAACAGAAGTATGCAAAAAGGGATGCAGAGGCTCTTTATAGTACATACAGAGGCTCTGGCTTAGTTTGAAAGATTGAGCATACCCAACTTGCTAACCAAAAAGGTAAATCTTTTTTCATCATGAGTTTTTGTAAATATTTCTGCAAGTTGTAAATCTGTACTAACAAAGAACATTTCAATCGTACCTTTCTTTACGTGGTCCTTGATGAAATGATAGCGAACATCGATGTGCTTTGTTTTCTAGTGTTGCACTGGATTGGTTGTGATTGCGATAGCACTTTCTGAGTCACACATGATTGGAATTTTCTCGAACTCAACGTCATAGTCTTTCAGTTGAGTCTTCATCCATATCACTTGGGAACAACAATTAGTTGCAGCTACATACTCTGCTTCAGCTGTGTAAGTAGAGACGCAGTTATGCTTCTTTGAGGTCCAGCTTATGAACTTGTCCCCAAGTAATTGGCAGCTCCCTGATGTACTCTTTCGATCAAGTTTACAACCTGCAGGATCAAAATCTATGTACGCAATAAGATCAAAACCAAAATACTCTGGATACCACAAACCTAGAAATTGAGTCTCTTTGAGGTATCTAAAGATTCTTTTTACATCTGAAAGGTGATATTCCTTAGGATTTGCTTGAAAACGTGCATAGAGATATGTGGCAAACATGATGTCTGGTCTACTAGTCGTGAGGTATAGTAGTGATCCAATCATTCCATGGTAAGTCATAACATCCACCGGTTTTCCAGATGAATCTGTGTCAAGCTTAGTTCCCGTAGCGATTGGTGTTCTCATAATCGAAGAGTTGTGGAGTTGGTATTTCTTTAATATGTCGGAGACATACTTAGCTTGGCTAATGAAAATACCATCCTCCCTCTGTTTTACTTGCAAGCTGAGGAAGAATGTTAATTCTCCCATCATGCTCATTTGAAACTCGCTCTTCATTAATGTAGAGAACTTATCACATTGCCTCTGGTTCGTTGAACCAAAGATAATGTCGTCCACATATATATGTACTAAAAGCATCTCACCTTTATAACTCTTAATAAAAAAAGTTGTATCAATTTTACCTTTTTCAAAACCATTAGACAAGAGAAAAGATGAGAGACGTTCATACCAGGCTCGAGGTGCTTGCTTAAGCCCATACAGAGCTTTGTCCAAGAAATAGACGTACTCTGGATGTGTGGAGCTTTCAAACCCTAGAGATTGTTGAACGTAGACTTTCTCCTTCAGCTTACCATTCAAGAAGGCTGACTTAACATCCATTTGATAGACTCAGAATCCCTTATGAGCAGAGAAGGCTAAGAACAAGAGTAAAGCTTCTAGCCTTGCTACTGGCGCACAGGTCTCATCATAGTCTATGCCTTCTTCCTGGCAATAGCCTTTTGCTACGAGCCTAGCTTTATTTCTAACAACGATCCCATCCTCATCGTTCTTGTTCCTGAAAACCCATTTGCAGCCAATTGCAATTTTATCCGTTGGCAAAGGTACAAGAGTCCATACCTTATTCCTCTCGAATTATTGGAGCTCTTCTTGCATGGCATCGACCCAACTAGGATCTTGTAAGGCTTCATGTACTTTATTAGGCTCTACCATGCTTATAAAGATTACGAATAAACATTCATTAGCCGTGGCAGCCCTTGTCTTCACACCGCTTGAAGGTTCACTGATGATCTAGTGAAGAGGATGATCCTTTGTCCATCTTGTTCTTGGGACAGATACAGAGGTTGGGGACGTTTGATCACGTTCCATAGGCATATTTGGCATTGAGCTCATTGATGGCGAAGAAGGTTCTACTTGCTCCCCCTCGGATGATGGTATAGAGGAACCAGGTGTAGAACTAGAGGTATCATGCTTTTTCTCTACGAGACTGGGCTCTGATGCAGAGCTTGTTTGCTCTGGCTGTGGATTGGCATGATCACCAGAGGAAGCAGAGGTGTGTGAAGGACCAGAGTCAGATGCACTTGTCGTTTGTGGTTATTCACTTACACTCGTAGATTCATCTCTTGGTGCACGTACAGAAATGTCTTCATCGCCATATAAGTCTTCAAATAAGAGCTTGAGTTCCAATTCCCTTGCATTCATTTGAGAATTGGAAGTCTGCTTGTTAAGCTCGAGTCCATAGTTGAGGTACTCTGAAGTCATTTGTTCTTTATCGTTGAACGAGACGTTGATGCTTTCCATGACCGTCTTGGTTCGTTGATTGAAGACTCTGTATGCCTTGGCTTTTGTGGAATAACCAAGGAACTTGCCTTCATCAGCCTTCTTGTAAAACTTGCCAAGTTGATCTTGATCATTCAAGATGAAGCATCTGCAACCAAAGACATGCAAAAATGTAACGTTAGGCTTTCTTTGGTTGATTAGTTCGTAAGGCGTCTTCATATGCCTCTTTACCACCGTTGCTCTATTTTGAATAAAGCCGGCGGTTGAGTTGGCTTCAGCCCAAAAACGGGTTGGAAGACCAGATCTGGCTAGCATGGTTCGAGCCGCTCCGACCAGAGTTTGATTCTTTCTTTCTATGACACCATTTTGTTGTGGTGTCCTTTCTGAAGAGAAATTTTGAGTTATTCCCTCTGTGTCTAAGTACACATCAATCTTGGCGTTCTTAAACTCTATTCCATTATCACTTCTCAACTTCTAAATTTTTCTTTGTAGAAGTACTTGAATCTTGGTCATCAATTTGAATAGCAGCTCTGGGACATCTGATTTATGCCTTACAAACTCATTCCAAGTATATCGTGAGTATTCATCAATTAAGACTAAGATATACTTCTTACCAGACTACCTCTACACAAAGATTAGACCACAAAGATCCACATGAAGCATATGCAGAGGTCTGACACAGGACACATATGTCTTAGTTTTGTGGGATGCTCTTTTGAGCTTTCCTATTTCACATGCAGAGCAGAAATGGTCCTTTTCGAACTTTATGGCAGGAAGTCCGTCAACCAGATTATTCTTCACAACCTTCTCTATATTTTGGAAATTAAGGTGAGACAGCTTGTGGTGCCAGAGCTAAGCTTCTTCACTCTTGTGAGATACGAGACAGAGAGTCTCTGAATTGTATCTTGGTGAGAAGTTCATGATATAGAGATTGCCTTTTCTCTTGGCTCTTAACAACTCCTGACCTGATTCTGACATAATGGAAAAAGCTTCCTTTTGGAACTTGACATTGTAGCCAGAATCACATAGTTGACTTATGCTCAAAAGATTATGCTTAATCCCAGAGACATAAGCAACTTTAGAGACATAAACCTTACCTTGTTGTAGATCTCCATATCTCTTTATCTCTCCTTGCATGTTATCCCCAAAGGTCACTTTTCCTCCAATCTTCTCTTTGTAAGAGGAGAGCAACCTCTTATTGCTGGTCATGTGTTTTGAGCATCCGGAGTCAAGATACCAAATGTCCACATGCAGCTTCTACAAAACAAATTATAGGGATTTAGGTACCCATTTCATAATGGGTCCTCGATGATTAGGGACAGAGGATAGCTTTTTAGGCTTTAGAAAGGCTTCGTATCTTCACCTGAGTTACAAGACTTGGCTTTAGGAGCCTTTTTTCTCTTTGGGGTCTTCTTGGATTTTGTCCTTGATGACCTAGAGAGAAGACAGTTAGGGTCAGAGAAGTGTTTCTTTAACTTATGCAGCAGAGAGAAACATTCACAATTATGAACACATTTTGAATAGCAAAATGATTTATTAGATTTAAAGAACAAATTATTACAATCATTCCTAGTGTTGGTAGTTCTAACAAACTTCCTATCTAGATTTGATTGTATTGACAGTGAATGAGTCTTCTCTGTTTTCTTCTTTCATATTCCTTTTGCCTTCAGAGGCCTCTCAGAAACAGAGGAATTAATGTTAGAGCATGCAACGAATTTTCCCTTTTGTTCCGGAGTGAATTTAATTGGCTTTGATTTGGAAGTTGAGCCCTTTGATGCAGAAGAAACAGACTTTGCACTCTTTACCCTGTATTCAAACATAACCTTTGTCTTAACTTGCTCTTTAAACGAGTCCACCTCTGACTCAGAGTCAGAGTCAAGAAAATCCTTGTGTGAATATCGAAATACAGAGGTATCAGTATGAACTTGAGATTCTCGTATGCATGAGCTAGAAGCTTCGCCCATCTTTTGTTTTGTTGGACTTTCAAAAAAATCCTTGTGTGAATATCGAAATACAGAGGTATCAGTCTTAAGATGTTCGAGATTCGTAGAGTCAAAACAAAAAATCTCGTTTGTCTTCTATATGCATTTTAAATGAACTTGCGGCACACATTTTGAAGAGTAAGAGATATTTTTGAATTTCAATCTTGGAGTTCTGGCTCCACTTTCAAGCCTACATCTTTTGAACGGTGAAGCTGTATGCAAAATAGGAAAATCTGATTTTTGTTTTTTGCCCAACCTAAACACGGATTCAAGAGTATTTTTCTTCTACCAGGTGAGGTCTAGGTCTATATAACCTATCCTTGCTTTATCCTGTTGAGAATTTACTTTTTCATTCACCTGCTGAGCATCTTGATATTTCTTAATCAAGAGCTCTTTTCTTTGTAAGCTCTAGTGTAGGAACTTCCTTTCCTTTTGAAAATAGTCTTTTAGGGCCTCAAAGTTTAATCTTTCTCTTTCCTTTTGTAGAAGCTCTGTTTCATTCTTCTTAATTGCCGCTTTTAATTCTAAGCACTCTGTTTTAAGACTTGTTTCAGTGGATCGTTTTGTTTGTAAAAGTTTTTCATTTTCCACTGATAACTCTTGTTTCTCTACAGTTAGCAGCTTTGTCTCTTGTTCAAAACATAGTTTTTTTCTTTTTCAAAAGATTTTCTTTTGGATTTTTCGAGAGAGAGCTTTTGCTGTAGATTGACGAAATCGTTATTCAGAGATGGAACATACCTGGGAGTTGGACTCAAATCCAAACTCTTCTTTGTCATTCTCGACAGCCATCCCACAGAAGTTGGCTTGATCTTCTTCATCAGACGAGGAATCAGAGACCCAATTCTCCTGTTCTGCCATGAGACTTCTTTGTGATTGATTGTACTTGTACTTATTTTTATAGTACAGTTCGTCTTTCACTAAAAGGCCTCTGCACTCTTTGGAGTAGTGCCCCATCTTCCCACATCTAAAGCATCGAACACCTTGCTTCTTCTGGTCCGATGGCTCTTCCTCCTTCTTGTTAGAAACAGATGGAGGGTTCCTTCTTTCGTAAATTTTGCCTCTGCTTCGATCATTTTACCTTCCATGCTTGTCGAAGACCTTCTTCCCAAACTTCCTTTGAAATTCCTTGGTGATCAGGGCCAAGGATTGCGCAAAGGCGTTTATATCATCGTCTTCAGAGCTTGAAGCTCTGTATTCTTCATCACTCTTCAAGATGAGAGCCTTCTTTCCTTTTCTTCTCTCTTTCTTGGGTCTCCGTTCTCTGTGTGGCTGGCTTGATCCTGTCTCTTTTGAATTAGAGACAAGAGCCAGAGGTACACCCAGAGCGACCTTGGCTTTCTGCACCTCATGTTCTTGAGCCTGCAGAGTCCCAAACACGTCATGCAATGTCCATTGCTCCAGATCTTGATTTTCCTGGAGAGACATCATCAGGTTTCCCCACTTTGCGTTTAATCTCTTCAAGAAAAGCATGTTGTTCTCCTCTTGAGTTCTGATCACGTCACATTTGCGACATTTGTTGATCAGAGTATTAAAGCGATGATAAGTCTGTTCTAAAGACTCATTGGGGAGTGCTTGGAAACTGTTGTATTCGTTCAGGCATTGGGCACGACAATTCTTCTTCATCTTAATGCCTCCTTTCAACTGGTTAGCCAGTTGATCCCACAAATCCTTGGCGGAGTCGCACGCATCAAAAGATTGAAAAATCTCGTTTGGAAGCGCCATGATCAAAAGTCTTTTGGCCTTTCGATCCACTTCCACTCTACGTCTATCTTCATCATTCCAGTCACGACGAAGTTTAGGTACTCGCCTGGCAGGTACCTCAACTTTATCACCAGCAGCGGGAATACGAGGAATGATGGTTGTAGGGACATATGGGCCATTTAAAATAGATTCGTATAGTTCTAGGTCTAGACCCCCATAGAAATTTATCATTTGAATATTCCATTGGGGATATTCTTCCCTAATGAGAGTTGGAGGTTTTGTCAAGGAACCGGCACTATACATGGAGTTCCACGATTGAGACGACATTTTGGATCAAAAAATTTGAGAAGAAAACTTGACGAGAAAGATAATCAACAGAAAAACGATTTCCAGATTACGTAAAAGCAAACATTTTCAAATGGAGAAAAAAATGAGTGAAAATCCTTTTAAAACGATTAATCAAAAGAAATAAGAGTAGAATCCAGTGAGATATCGATCGACTTAATTGACAGAAACACAGTTCATGTAAGATGAGAATTAAAAACAAACAATGTATCTCGAATGATTAATCAGAATATTCAAAGTTGAAAGTAAAAACAATGAATAAACTTGAATATGCCGAATGCTTTTATTGATAAAAAGATGAACAATTAAAGCAAAACGTAATCTCATAGAATTTGCGTATTGTATAAGTCGGTTCCTTCAGGTGATTTAAACCTGAGGCGGAAGCCTCCTTATATACGCCTAGGTCTAACAAACTATGCTATAAAATAGGCTTGAAACTCTGAACTGACTAGTCTGCATCCTTATCTGGGCTAACACGCGTGCGTTCCATGGAGAAGGTAGCCAGAAGTTCTGCATGAACATACAAAATCTCTGCATATACTATGCAGAGGTTCTGCATATGCAGAGGCTCTGCATGTACTATGCAGAGGCTCTGGGTCTTGGAGTTGTAATTTGATGTCAAGCGCTTATGCTTTTTGGCGCATAAGGCTTGATCGTCCACGGGCATTGAGCGCGGGCTCTGTATGAATGGAACCTTCACTCTTGAGTAAGAGCTCTGGTTCTTGATCTTCTGCACGAGAGCTCTTAGTCCGGACCTCTTCACTAGACTAAGTCCTAGAGACTAGAGTAAGAGACTTCTTACTTACACTTTCACAAGTTGGGGTCTAACAAAGATTCTGTTTAGTATGGTCGTATAAAAGCAGGCATCCTCCTCAGATTAAAATTACTTAAAAAATTTCCAAATTAGATTACGCTCCATTATAGAGAATTCTTGTGAGAGTACTGTTAGATTGAGAGTTTATTGTTTTACTTGAATTCTAAATAAAGCATCCGATTTGTTCAAGATAGTTCTTCATTCTTATTGTTTTCTTGAATAATTCTGTTAACCAATATCAATCACATAGTTCTTGCTTCCATTTACATTGATTTTACTGTGTTTATTGATACTTCGGAGGAATCCGGGTTCCTACAGTAATCAATACAGATTTCTCTGATGGTGTATAGTAGCTAAAATTAAAGAAAGAATTCAAACCTCGTAAATGTTCAAGGTCGGAATTCGAGGTAGAAAATCATTTCCAGCAAAACTAATCAAAAATCATGAATCTAGCGCTATCTAAAACTACTCAAAAATCATGACTCTAAAGCTATCTAAAACTACTCCAAAATCATGAATCTTGAAAGATACACACCCTTAGATGTTGAATATGCCAAAAACGTAGCTTTAGATGCCAAATCTGCTAAAACCCAAAAACCAACTAAATTAGACAAAAAGAAAACCCACAATACCAGAACCTGGATGAAAACGAACACCAAAATACCGGAAAGGGTTTTGTACAGCGAGTAGAGAAATGTCAAGAAATTCAAAATTGTCAACCATATTATATAAACTCACAAAAAGTTATAGATGATTGAGTCATAATAAGAAGAGAAAAGAAAATCACCATTATTTAGAAAATGAACATGCTAGGGTTTTGGAAAGCCAGTTCTGGTGGACTCTTGCAGATGGAATCCATGGTTTTGAAGCTTTGCATCTTGAATTTTGAATTGCGGTGGAGGAGAGCAATAATGGACAGACGTATAGGAGACGAACCATGGTTTTGGAGCTTTGTATCTTGAATTTTGAATTTGATTTTGAATCGGGAAGGTAAAAGTTAAAAAGTGTATCTGAAACACAAATGTGGGAGACTTTGACAAGAAACGGCGTGTGAAACCTTCTAGAGTTGGGTTTAAAACCCTTGCATCAAAAGCTTGTACATTATGCTTTGTGAGTTGTGATTAAGAGATTTTTTAAATTTAGGCTTTAAAGACAGTACTACGTGCTTAGAGGGTTGTAATTAAGATTTTGACTTAAATGCTTATTAAGGTAGTATGTATATATATATATATATATATATACACTAGTGGTGTACTCGCACGATGCAGCACGGGTAAATTACAATTTAAAAACATTAGTTTAGTCTTGAATCATGAGTTTCTGTGGTTATTTGACAAGTCAACTAATATATAAATAGTTCATATCTACTAATTTAACATAAAATAGACAAGTGTATGTTAAATTGAGCGAAAGTGACGATCCTTGCATCAAGTTTGGAACATATCTACTTATGTGATGTAGTTTGCTACAGATCATATTACATTTTTGTTCAACTTCTATTGCAAGTTGAAATCTTAATCACGTTCCATGGTACCCTCCTAATGCATAAAAATTTTCAGGTCAGATATTAGACATCCTTGTCTTACAGTCACAGGTTTTCATTTATTCCTAAATTTGGAGTTCTGTTAGGCTTGAATTGATCGAGTACACATTCTGCCCATTATTATGTTGGCTTAACGATGGCCAAAGTGCATTTTCCTCAGGTAGAATGAGTACATGACTATTCGAGTTTGCGATGGGTATGCACAAAGGACCATGTAACATAGAAAAATCAATTTGAATGGTGCCTATACCATTAAAGATAATGCGACCATGCAACCATTAGTTGATGCCAAATAAATCGTTTCATCAACCTACATAATCGATAATAGAAAGAAAGTTATATGTATATAAGCAAGTAATCAAGGATGTGAAGTAGAATGGGGACAGTTGCATTACAAGTTTAAAGAAATGAAGGACAACTTTTTTGTTGATCCTCTCTCTCAAGTGATTTGATGATAATCCCTTTTACTTATACGTTGTATTTATGTTTCTGTATTTTCAGTTCCAGTGATCTTCACTTAGTATGTTCAGTGATCGCTGAAGAACTTGCACTGTAAATCAGAGACATCAATACTTCAAGAAGACAACACTCACACCAAAGAACCTTTAGCAAACGTCGAAGACTGAAACTGCAGATTAGAGACCGGCGAGTACATGATCTGAAGCGGTACTCAGAGATTACAAGCCTGTCTACATATGTGTGAAGACTACTCAAGCTTCAGCGAATGATGATGAGACCTTTAGGTCATTCCAGCATTCAGCGAACAAAGGGAGCTTGCTTAGCACGATTGTTGTTGTCTTGTCCTTATCCACGCAAAGGACAAAACTCATACCCTTATGAAAGTTAGTACGGTACAGAGCCGACTAGTCGACTCCTTGTCCACCAACTTTAAGTAAGGATGTCTGCTCATGAATAGTGCTTTTTGTACTATTCACTGTAGCAAAGGA
>NW_020201145.1:35220-52454 GCF_001531365.2 Cynara cardunculus var. scolymus | reverse complement strand
TCTATCAATATATATTTTAAATTTGAAAATATTGTGTTTGTATTCATCCGCCCCCTTCTACAAATTGTTTCTCTTCTTTTAGACCCTCACAGGACCAACAACTGGTATCAGAGCAGTATTTTTTTTCTTTCCTTGTGTTTAGCTATTTTCTGTATTAGTTTATCTCCTTTCTTAGATAACTTTACAACTTACAAATGGCTTAACAAATTGCAAACACACACATACAAGATAATGGCTCTCTTGCTAAAACTCCCCGGTTTGTTCGTGACAACTTTAGTCTCTGGAAGAACCGGATGTCCCTCTTTCTGGAAGGTGTGGATTCTGAAATTCCACATTACATAGAAAATGGACCATATATTCCATTTGCTATTGCTCCAGCTGTTCCAGCAACAGCTACGACTGTCGCGATTCCTAAACGGCAGATTCCAAAGCTCCCACATCAATGGAGCGATGAGGATAAGAAGAAGATAGCTATAGACACGTGTTCTCGATCTATAATAGTTATGTCTCTTCCTGATGAGATTTTTCACTTAGTGATGAAACTCAAAACCTCTAAATCCATGTGGGATACACTCTGTGTCCAATATGAAGGAACAACTCAGGTTCAGGAGACTAGAAAGATCAATCTAGTAAAACAGTATGAAAGCTTTCTCTGTGGAAAGTCTGAGACGCTGTCTGAAGTACATCAGAGATTTAACTGCCTTCTTATTGATCTTAGGGTTGTCGGCAGGGAATATTCTAATTCTGAAACTTTGACTAAGTTCCTAGAATGCCTTCCTGAGTCTTGGGACACCTTTTCTATGTGTCTCAAGATGTCAAATGACATGTATACTCTTTCTCTTTTACTTTATACGGGATTCTTCTTCACCATGAGCAATCTCATCAACTAAAAAGGAATCTTGTGAAAGAATCCAGGGAAATGAAAAGCTCTCTTTTAGCTTTGATCTCTGAAGCTTCTTCAGTTGAAACTCCTTCTACCCCTTTTGTTTCTTCTCTTCCTCCCGTGGTTATCACGGAGATCGATTCTTCCAAAGATATTCTAGAATCTGATTGAACAGATTTTTATGAGTCCTTGGCACTCCTGACTAAGTCATTTAGGAGATTCGCCAGTAAGAGCAACTTCCGCAGATCTCCTCAGCTATCCCTCAGGGAGAAGCCAAAGTCTGAAAGAATAGACAAGGCTTCAGCTGTCTGCTACAACTGTCACCGGCCCGGACATTTTGCAGGCGAATGCAAATCAAAGGAGACTGCGACGCCATCTTCTAAAGCTCTTTCCTCCTTCAGGACCAAAGATGAAAAATACTTGAAACTGGAGAAGTATAAGAAGATGAAGAACAACCAGTGAAAGGCTAAAGGCTTTATTGCTGAAGATCATGATTGGGCTGAATCATCCGATGAATCATCTTCAGATGAAGAGGATAAAGCCTACATCTGCTTGATGGCCATAGATGTTGATGAAGGATCTTCTTACGTGTCTATCTCCTCTGAGCCATCTTCTTCTTATACTCAGGTATGTTTCCTGAATGAACCCTCTTCTTCTTCTAGTCTTTCTRCACTAGATACGCTGACGGTTGACCTTTACAATGCCCTCAATGGCAAATCGAAAGCTGAAATGCTTAACATTGATCTTCAAGAGCAATTGAAGATCTGTCATTCTAAGATCAAAGAACTGACCTATGTTGAGGAAAATCTTAAAGATCAGGTTATTGTAAACCAAGCCATTACTATTGAACGTGAGAAGGTTATCGCTGAGCGTGAGCGAGCAATTGCTGAACTCAAGGCTGAGAAAGCTACCATTGAAGGGTGGTGCAAAGCTTCCATCAAGGCCTCTGAGATTATTAATGCTTAGATCCCCGCCAAGACAAAGACTAGTCTAGGATTCTCCTATGATCAGGAAGAATGTGTTAAAGACAGAACCATGCTCAAGTTTGGTACCTTTGTCTCTTCYATTCCCAACACTTCTTCCTCTCAGTCATCTTCTTTTACAGAGAGTCATCTTGAAGGAACTCCTTTGAGTTCTGGGTGCAAAGACAAAGGKRAATCCATTGTCACAGCATCCCTTCCCAAGAAGTCTAACAAGTCTAATAGATCTAGGTCTATTCCTTCAACTTGTAAAGCTTCTTCTTCTTTAGGGACTAAGAAATCTGAACTGCATCAGAAATCTAAGTCACGGCTCAAGGTGAACTTTTCACCTAAGGAATCCAATTCCTCAAAGGTTCCTCCTAGAAACAATGAGAAGGGAATTCTTGGAGCTGGTCCCGCTTCTAGTCTGATACTTCCTGGCCCTAAAACTACTCCTAGCTTTAGGAAGTGTAAACATTGTTGTGAGAAAACACATATTGCTAGCAAGTGTCCTTCTACTGCCAAAGCTGGTTCACCAGCGAAGGGCAAGAAAGTAACCAAGGCTGAGAAATCAACTAAGGTGAAATCGTCCACAAAGGTTGCTCTTGCAACCAAGGTGAAGAAAACCGTTGAAGCCTCTTCTTCAGGCACAGCGAAGATAACTCCTGTTCAAAAGTCTTTTCAGCATCAGACGTTGTAATTCCAACCACTGAAGTCTCTTCTTCAGGCTCAGTGAAGACTTCCACTGAAACTACCTTAGTGGTGTCAAGGGTTGTTCCTCTTTCCATTCAAACCTCTTTAGGTTTAGTGATGCCATCAACTGTTACTGATTCGTCAGCATCATATGATGAAGCCTCTAACATAGCTGGACCCCAATAGCTGGGTACCAATAGCAATTCTTATTTTGTTTCCTTTCTCAGGATATCAAAGGCATATGGTATTTGGTCAGTGGCTGTTCAAGACATATGACTGGAGATATATCTCTTCTATCTCACTTCAAGGAAGAAAGAGGACCTTCCGTAACCTTTGATGAAAATGGAAAAGGATATACCAAAGGCTTTGGTATATAATCCAATGGTGCAACAACTTTCAAACGCGTTGCATATGTTGAAGGACTGAAGCACAATCTTCTTAGCATCAGCCAACTGTGTGATAAATATTATACAGTTAAATTCTCAAAGAATTTTTGTCATATTCTTGACAAAGATGATAAGGTTGCTCTAACCGGTTCTTGTCTAGAGAATGTTTATATCATCAACATGAACTCTCCTCTCACCAAGAATAGCTGCTTCTTCTCCAAAGTCTCATCAGATATTAACTGGTTATGGCACAAATGGCTATCTCATCTCAACTTCAAGACACTCAGTGAGCTGTCAAGAAATGATCTTATCACAGGTCTTCCTCAACACTCGTTTGCAAAGGAATCTATTTGCTCATATTGTGAGAAAGAAAAACATACAAGAGCTAGCTTTAAGTCGAAGCAAATCTCTTCAGTGACTGCGCCTCTTCAACTATTGCATATGGATCTCTTTAGTCCAGTCAATGTGCAATCTCTAGCTGGAAAGAAGTTCACACTTGTCATTGTTGATGAGTATGCCAGGTACACTTGGGTATTCTTTCTAAGATCCAAGGATGAAGCACCTGAAGAAATTATTTCGTTCATCAAAAAGATAGAAGTACTAAACAATGTTAAAGTACGATCTATCAAAAGTGACCATGGTACTGAATTCAAAAACAGTACTATGGATAACTTCTTTGAGGACAAGGGAATCTCTCACAACTTCTCTTCTGTGAGAACTCCTCAGCAGAATGGGGTCGCTGAAAGAAGATATTGAACAATCATTGAGGCTGCTTGATCAATGCTCAGCGAATCTCATCTCCCTACTTAATTCTGGGCTGAAGCTGTCAACACCGCTTGTTTCACTCAAAACCGATCGCTGATCATGAAAAGATTTAAGAAGACAGCCTATGAACTCTTCCATGGATGAAAGCCTTCCATAAGCTTTCTTCATATATTTGGTTGTACTTGTTATATTATTAACAACCGCGACCAACTTGGAAAGTTTGATCCCAAAGCTGATAAAGGAATCTTTCTTGGATATTCTTCTGTATCCAAAGCCTTCAGGGTATTCAACAAACGAAGACAGACGATAGAGGAATCTATTCATGTCACTTTTGATGAATCTCAGTCAGCTAATTCAAAACCTATCTCAAATGATGAGGATGAATTAGATAACTGGATGATATCTCACTACGGACAACCTGAAGCTTCCTACAGTGCTCCTCTTAACACTGAATCTCCAGAAGCTGAAGATGATCCACTCATCATTCCAGTTACAGCTAGTCACTCCACCGCATCTTCTTCAGAGATTGCTGCAGTGCCCATTAGTTGTGTACCTCCTTCTACTTCAAACACTGATCCATCAGTGAATGAAATGCCTTCAGTTTCTGAACCAGTTTCAGTTGTTGAATCTGAGGCTCCTTTGGCAATAGTCCCTATTGCTGAAGAAACTGTTGTTGAAGCCTCATCTTCCATACTTGAACTTGCCTATTCAGATGAAGCTCCTCTACCGGCTCAGCGATGGACTAAAAGCCATCCAATTCATCAAATTCTTGGTGATCCAGATGCAGGTATCAAGACACGTCGAGGTCTAGGTAATATCAGTCTCTTTGTCAACTTTCTTTCTTTAGTTGAACCCAAGAAAATCAATGATGCTATCTCTGACCCTAGTTGGGTTTTTGCTTTGCAAGAAGAGCTCATTGAGTTTGATAGAAACAAAGTCTAGTACCTTGTACCACGTCCATCTGACAAATCAGTGATAGGCACCAATTGGGTCTATCGCAACAAATTGGATGAAAATGGTGTGGTAACCCGCAATAAGGCTCGGCTTGTTGCTCAGGGTTATAGACAAGAAGAAGGAATCGATTATGATGAAACCTTTGCACCAGTGGCTAGACTCGAAGAGATTCGACTCTTTCTAGCCTTTGTTGTCCATAGAGACTTCAAGGTCTTTCAAATGGATGTAAAGAGCTCTTTCATTGATGGAAAACTTCATGAGGAAGTTTATTTTGAACAACCTCCAGGGTTTCTTGACCCTAAGTATCCAAACCACGTCTATAGATTGGATAAAGCTCTTTATGGGTTAAAGCAGGCTCCTCGTGCCTGGTATGACMCCCTTTCTTCTTTTCTCATCTCTGAGAAATTCTCTCATGGAAAGATTGACCGGACCTTATTTTTTAGGAAAGTTAAAGGTCATATCATTCTCGTCCAAATTTATGTCGATGATATTATTTTTGGTTCCACTAATCCCTCTTTATGTTTTCGTTTCGTTGAACTCATGAAGAAAGAATATCAGATGAGCATGATGGGAGAACTAACATTCTTTTCAGATGTACTCCACTTGCTTATGTGCAAGATATCAAGCTGGAACTAAGGCATCCCATATGATCGTTGTCAAACGCATATTCAGATATCTTAAGGGAACTTCTAATATGGGTCTTTGGTACCCTAAAAGTTCAGGTTTTGACCTTATTGGTAAAGGATAGTGCTTTGACAGGCACTCTAACCCTACCATATTGCATTAAATGTTCATTTAATGCACTAGGTATAAATAGAAGTGTTTCTTCTCCATGCAGAGTGCGCGCAACTCATTCTCTAACCCTAATTCTTACTTCAAGCATTTTCTAACTTAAGTAGAGGATCTTCTTTACATCAATTTATTTTCTTGTATTTGCTAAGACTTTGTGTGTAACCAAAGATTGTTTAGATAGGTTTTTATTACCTTATCTTTCCGCAAACAATCTTGTAAAATCTGTATTGGTCTTCTCTATCAATATATATTTTAAATTTGAAAATATTGTGTATGTGTTCATCCCCACCCCCTTCTACAAACTGTTTCTCTTCTTGTAGACCCTCACAGGACCAACAACTTTGCATATGGAACAGACAAGTTGATACAAAACATGTGATTAACCAAATTCACCTCATTGATTGCAGGTGACTCATATATACTCCCACCACAATGTAGCTTATAGACACAACACTGACTTTGATGATCAAGGCCATAGAGATTATGGTCATAAGATCCACACCTGTACATCATAGAATATAAATAGTTTAGAAGTTTAAAAAAGAATATCCATCCAATAGAAGAAAACTTGGTGTCAATTCAACCCGAAAGAAGCAAATTTTGTTAGAACTAATCAAATCTCTTAGGGGCCGTTTATTTAACATTTACCCGGATAAGCACTTACCAAGTCACATTACCTCACCGGATAAATATGGACCATAAGTCCTACCCGGTAAAGTGAGGGCAAAGACTCTTACCACGGTAAACACTTAAAGGGTAAATTGTTGCATACAATGTCGTTTTGGTGGACTAAAATCTTACCCGATAAGTAAATAATAGTGTTAAATTTTACTGGTAAGCACTTACTGGATAAGCTCTTGATAAACAGCCCCTCTGTTTCTAGACCTGAACTCTATGACCTTCAGTTGAATTCTTGGAGATGTTGGAACTATTCAAATCATGTAGTTTCTAGACATAAACTACTAAAGTTGGACCAAAGTGAAGATTGCACCCAAAACAACTTTATTTGCACCGCATGTGCTTGCAAATGCAGTCTGGTTTGATTTGAATGGAATAAACTTCATAATGTTTAATCCTTAATGTGGTTATAAGTCAGTAAAGAGTAAAGACTTCTTCCTTAAAAAATGTTGGTAGACTTGGATCATTGCTTATGTGAAAATCCCTATTGTATTTTTGTTGCAAAGAATAATGATTGGCTTTAGTTATCAACACTCTCTAAAGGCAAGCCTTTGTTTCTATGGTGGGGACATATGGTTACTAAACTGCCGATATCACCTCTGAGCTTGCAAGGGTAAGGCTGTAGAGAAAAACCAGTATACTTAAGTGCTCCATAACCCATACACTATTGAATAAATGAATTATAAAATAAGGGTGTATGCAAAAGTGAACATTACCAGACCAGATGTCTCTGCTTGTCTGCCACTGGTTGTGACTTTACCTTCAAAAGATATTTAGAATGCTTTGTTAAATAATTCTTCGGGATAGACACTTGAATGAACACCCAACATAAATAACTGCAATAACCTTTATATACAACCCAAGCAGCAGATAGAAAACCACATAATTACAAGAAAATATTAAAAAAGAAAGCACACTTACAAGGATAGGAAATTGCAACAATCACTACGAATACATATTGAACAATGGTGTAACAAAACTTAGAGGCTTTCTACCAAATGCTCTTGTAGGTATTACAAAAAAAATTGTCTAAAAGCACCTTTAAGAAACTATATTAAGATCTCAAACGTAACCTAGGTCCCGATTTCTCATAAATCTGCATCGTATTCAAGTGCCAATTCTCACAAATCCACAACACATGATGCAGGTTCTGTAGAATTTGAAACTTCTAGAGGAATCTTCTAATAAGAACTTCAAATTATCAAAGCTCCATACGATAAACCAACAATTTCAAATGAAACCAAAACAACTTATAGTGGTTGATACTTATTACCTTCATTTCAAAAACATGGTAAAGTTTGTATTTTGATCCCAACGTACATATTTTCAAGTCATTCACTATATTTAAATTTACGTTAGCAACAAAGGCTACAAATGCAACATGTTAATGTTGAAATCTAAAGAAAGATCATATCAACTTTGAATTGTAAGGTTTAACAGACAGAGTTTATATTGCCTTCAAAGTGAAGATAATACTTTTGACCAGACCATGCAACAATACCTCCTCTACTTGTGTTTTAGCATGTATGGATGTAAGTCATATATTGATTAATAACACCACCCTGCTGTTGAATGCAACTGCTAGAAATTGATCTAAATGAAACTCAGATTGGATCATTAATTGCATATCCAGTTACACAAGGTTTCTTCTTTCTCCTTCTATTCCTTCCCCCTAGAGATTTAGATATTGATATTGTTGGTATGTGACTTTGAATTGTTTAAGTGTGGATCTTTTAGTACTTTTAAAGATATGTACATAAGAGATTCAATCAATAATATAAAGCTACAATTGGAGCTGATTTTGTGACCAAGGAGTTACAAATAGATGACGAGATTGTTACAGTGCAAGTAAGGTTTCTATAACTGACCACTAATTCGATATTATTTTGCATTATGTTGATCTAGAGTCACGATATTTTTGGTTGATTAATTGGTTAGATATGGGACACTGTTGGCCAGGAGAGGTTTCAAAGTCTTGGTGTTGCATTTTATAGAGGAGTCGATTGATGTGTTTTTAGTGTATGATGTAAATGTAAAGCGATCATTTGACACACTTGACAATTGGCATGAGGAATTTCTCAATCATGTAAAAGATATCCATTGCGATCCTTTCTTACCAGTTGCTTTGGTGATGACCTTAAAATCTTAACCTTTAATACATTGAAGTTTGTTTGAATAATCTTGAGCAGGGTCACATTTTGTAAGAAATCGGACAGCATTAAACACTAACCTAATAAACTTCATGGTAATCTCTTAGAACCTTAGATAGCTTTTGAGTTATTTGGATGGTTTTCAGTGTAGTCAAAGTGACACTGCAGTTGAAAAGGCATCAAGTTACTGTAGTTGACAAAAGCACAAAATATTTAGGCAGGAAATTATGTGTCTTTCTGAACTACTTGGCATATCAAATCACTCATATTCTTATTTATAAATTAAAGGCTCCAATTGCTTAAGTTACTGAAACTGTTCATTTATTTTCAATCTCATATTATCTTAGGTTTTAGTGCTCACAATACTTGGTTTTTGTTTTTGGGGTTACAACCATAAATCAAGCAATAACAACATAGAAGATGTAAAGGGAAAACCGAAACCGGTTTGATCTTCTGATCAATGATGTTCATATGCCAGATATGGATGGTTGCAAGCTTCTTTGTGACACACCCAAACACCACATATGCATATAACAAATATTTCATTCAAAGAAATACAATTTACACCACATTTGGTCCCACTAGTACAAGGATTCTTATATGTACAAAATCTACATATGAAAAATTCCAAAATAAAATCCTGTACTAACACATGTATAACCAAATGTATCTTCAAAATAAGCAATCATTATGCTGGTCTTGAAAAGCAAATAACATATAGGGAAACATTTACATTTTCTCTTTCCCCTTACTACCCCTTGACCCCGTAGTTCTTGCATTGCACATTTTTGAAACACAAAATGAGGGTTAGAACAGAAGGGTCTAGTTAATAAATCCCTTCTTCCATATGCAGGGTGATAAACACCAAAATCTGATAAAATAATTTTTACACAAAAATATTTGCATTTCAGCAAAATAATGTAATTTCAACATGGTCGAAGTATAGTCAACAGTAAACTTCATTCCATGATTCAAATGTACCTACCTCATACCCAGAGCTCAAAACTAAGCTCTCAACTTAACGGGCCAGAGCCCCTCTGGTTCAACAGACCAGAGCCGCTCTGGCTCTACAGACCAGAACCCTTCTACCTTACCAGAACCCTTCTACCTTACCAACCAGATCCTCTAGTTCTACTAACCAGAGCCTCTGTATCTAAGTGAACCAATGGCCAACCACAGGTTCTCTAGACCAAATAAAACCTTAGGTCCAGAAGAGCATAACATGAATTAGAAAGACAATTGAACTAGAGTTAGAGCTCCTCTGACTCTTAAACTTTATATGCAAATATTTTTAAAGAATAAACACATAACTAAAATACAAAGCTTCTGTATAAGACATACAGAGCCTTTGATTTATAAAAAATGCCCAAAGTATTTAACATCCTTTTCACATAATCAGAGGTCCTTTAGTCCTTGCTCAAAGACCAACCGGAGCCCCTCTATATGTATTGAAACAGTGATGAGAAGTTAGGCAATAAATGCCTCTGATGACAAACTATTTTCCCCTTCTCAATAACATCTAAATTATTATTTATAAAAAGAACAATATCTCTAAGTCATCAAATCACAAAGAAATGATGATTTAGAGTCATTGTATCTCATGAGTGATAATAATAAGAGCTATAATATCCACATATGAAAATGTCTCCCTTATTCCAAGGTATACGTCTCCTTGATATGCCACCCTTATTCATTCTTCAAAGCAGGGTTACTTGCCAGAACAAACAAATGTCACCACGTCTGGAAGTACCCATCACCTAGTTCCAAGCCAGAACAGACAAATGTCACTACGTATGGGGGAACTACCTCTTAAAACAAGTTTCATACCAAAACAGACATACGTCACCATGCTTGGTAGAAACATTTCCCAAAATAAAGTTCCATACCAAAACAGACTTACGTCAGCACGCTTGGTAGGAACATTTCCCAAAATACAATTTCATACCAAAACAGACTTACGTCACGATGCTTGGTAGGAACATTTCCCAAAATACAGTTTCATACCAAAACAGACTTATGTCACCACGCTTGGTAGAAAAGTTATATTTTTACTTTAAAAGATTTAAAATACCCCTTTTCACAATAACAAATTTAACACCCAAAATAATTGTTAAATTGTGAAAATTCCAATAATTCAAAATTTCAACACTTAAGGATTCATACGGATAATGTATTATCCGGACAAGCTATCCGGCCAACACATGTCCGGACAAGCTTGACTGGATTCCATATCCGATCAACAACAACTCCCAATAGAAAATCTCATATCCGGATATACTTATCCGGTCAACACAATTGTCAAATATAACATTCTCCAGACAACGAGATGTCTGAACATAAAATCCTTATCAATCAAGTGACAGTCAAACTCTTATCCAGTCAACACATAAACCGGACTTAACCCTATCCGGACAACACAATGTCCGAGCATGGTCTAATCCGGATGTTACTCCATCCGAGCAATCTCCAACCCCAAAAAGCATAAAGGTCAATTCGGACAATATTATGTCCGGATACAATCCAATCCGATCACCATAGTGTCCGGTGAAGGATATAAATCGGACATTAAATTATTCAAGAACAGTGATCAAATTTTAGTATAAGCTTATATCAAAACTCAAATCAGTAACAAATTTTGTATGTAAAGATATTTTGAAACCACTCACCTTATGCCAAAAGCTCAGAATTTTGAAGATGTAATAGCAAGATGAATCCCCAACTTAATTTTTCCAAATGCAGACAAAATCATAGAACTTTATCTCTCAAAAATTTCAAAAAGAGGCAAAAGACCTTTGCCTTCACCCACATCCTTCTATTTATAATTTCTTAAAAAGGAAAGTCAGCTTCCCATCTATATTCATGCATGCATATTCCTAAAATACCACCCAATGCACCCCCCCACACACATACATATATATAGATACATATATATAGATACATATATATATATATATTCATACCTCATGCATGGAAACATATTCATGCACATACAAATTCATCTCATGCATATAATCACATCATATGCATATACACCCATTTAATTCATGCATATATTCCCACGCATGAAAATACTCATACTCACAAATTATACTTCTATAAGCATGTATCCACGTAATCAAATAATCGTATATTCACATAATAAAATGCCGCGGGTGATAACCAGGACCCTGTTATCACATTATCCACCCCTCAAAAGAATTCCATCATGGAATTCCTTTAATCAAAAAGCCACGGATATTTGGTCCTCATCTCGGATTTCAACAACCAGGTTGCCTCAGAACCCTTGTGATGATGCCACTGAACCTTTAACATATTGATTTCTTTAATTCTTAGAATCTTTGTTTTCAAGTTAGTTATTGCCTCTAAGGTTTCCACAAAATTCAGCTTACTATTTAGCCTGACTTCTGGTAGAAGCACTTCCAGACTCGGGTCTGCCAAACACTTCCGTAGATTAGGCACGTTGAAAGTGTTATGTATTAAACTAAGCTCCTCTAGTAGCTCCAACTGATACGCAACCATCCTAACTCGCTTACAGATTTTGAATGGCCTAATGTACCTTCGACTGAGCTTACCTCTCTTACCGAATTTGACTACTCCTTTCCATGGCGAGACTTTCAGCATCACATAATCTCCCGCAAAGAATTCAATTGGCTTATGACATCTGTCAGCATAACTCTTCTGACGGTCTTGAGCAGTTTTGATCTTTTCTCTGATTTGCTCAATCTTCTCAGAAGTGACCTGAACAATTTTTAGCCCTGTTAACTGTCTTTCACCCACTTCATTCCAACATAACAGTGTTCTGCACTTTCGGCCATAAAAAACTTCATACGTTGCCGCCTGAATGCTGGAGTGATAACTGTTGTTGTACGCAACTTCAATCAATGGCAGATGATCTTCTCATGATCCTCCGAAATCTATAACACATGCACTCAACATATCTTCAAAAGTCTGAATCGTTCTTTCACTCTGCCCGTCAATATGTGGATGATACGCCGTACTCAACCGAATCTGAGAACCCAAAGCTTTCTGAAAACTTTCCTAGAATTTGGATGTAAACCTTTCTAACGGATAATTCTTTTTTATTAGAAGAAAGTGAGCAGATTTCGATAAACGATCCACAATAACCTTTATGGCATCATATCCTTTTGGAGTTCGAGGCAATTTCATAATGAAATCCATCGTGATATGATCCCATTTCCACACAGAAATTTCTAAAGATTGCTTATTCCCATATGGCCTTTGGTGTTCAGCTTTCACTTGCAAGCACGTCAAACACCATTCCACATACCTTGCTATGTCTTTCTTCAATCCAGGCCACCAATAAAAGGGTTTCAAGTCTTTGTACATTTTATTGGTGCCAGGATGAATAGAATACCGGGATTTATGACTTTTGTTCAAAATAACTTCTTGTGTATTTCCATAGCATGGTACCCATATCCTACCTTGAAAACATAAAGTTCTTTGTCATTCTTTTCCAAGGTAGTAATCAATTTACCCATCCGTTCACTTTTGAAGTTATCTTCTTTGACAGCTTCCTCCTGACACTTTGAAATCTCATTGTAAAGATATGGCAACAGACTCATTCTCATAGTCATTACCCTGATCGTACCACATTTCTCTTTTCTGTTTAAGGCATCTGCTACCACATTAGTTTCCCTGCATGGTAAAGGATTTCACAATCATAATCATTTACCAACTCGATCCATCATCGTTGCCGCATGTTTAGCTCCTTTTGATTGAATAAATGTTGGAGACTTTTATGATCTGTAAAGATCTGACATTTAGTTCCCATCAAATAGTGCCTCCAAATTTTTAGAACAAAAATTATGGCTGCAAGCTCCATGTCATGTGTTGGATACTGTTTCTTATGATCTTTCAACTGTCTGGATGCATAAGCAATTACTTTCCCCCTCTGCATCAGAACACAACCCATACCCAGCTTCAAAGCATCACTGTAGACCATTAAATCTTATGTTCCCTCCAGCAAAGACAGAACTGGAGTGCCGTACAGACGATCTTTCAATAACTGAAAAGCATTATGTTGATCTTCTTCCCACTGAAACTTAACATTTTTTCCGAGTCAACTTCGTTAATGGTACTGCAATCTTTGAGAAATCCTGGTTAAACTTCCTGTAGTATCCTGCTAATCCCAGAAAACTACGGACTTCAGAAGGAGTTCTTGGTGCATCCCATTTTTCTACAGCTTCGATCTTAATAGGATCAACTTTTACTTTTGCTTCAGATATGACGTGACCCAGAAATTGAACTTCTCTTAACCAGAATTCAGATTTGGATAATTTGGCGTACAGCTTTTCTTTCTTCAGAAGTTCAAGGATCATATGAAGATGCTCAGCTTGCTCTTCTTTAGACTTACAATATATAAGAATATCATCGACAAACACAATAACTGTAACACCCCATTCCATATATTGCATGTAACATATATTTCATACACAAGAGATACATGTTTATACACCACATAGGTCCCTTAGTACAAGAATCTACCAGTACTGAATACATGGTCCAAAAATTCAAAATACTATTCTTGTACTAATCAAGTTTCATTAACCAAAACTATACACATCATCAGCAAATCTTCATGCAGATAAACACATAGGGAATTATCATATTTTCCTTTTTCCCTTACCGTCTGCACCTCCTGCAATACATATTTAAAAACACAAAACGAGGGTTAGACCAAAAGGTCTAGTGAGTTCTCCTTTGATGCTATTGCAGGGTGAATATCACCAAATGCCACCCTTATATCCAAAGGTACACCTCTCCTTGATATGCCACCCTTATCCCATGGTAAACCTCTCCTTGATATACCACCCTTATCCCATGGTACACCTCTCCTTGATATGCCACCCTTATATCTTCGCCAAAACATTTCACAAAAACAATTCCATATAGAATAGACCGCAGTCAATGGAATATTATCAGATCAAATTCATTTTATCAAAAATTCCCATTTCTCAATTAAAGATCAACAAAATGATAAGTTACCACATAATCCGGACAAGCCTTGGTCGAACTACCAATCCGGACAACACTTCTCA
Organism: Cynara cardunculus var. scolymus; assembly: GCF_001531365.2. Classification (NCBI taxonomy): domain Eukaryota; kingdom Viridiplantae; phylum Streptophyta; class Magnoliopsida; order Asterales; family Asteraceae; genus Cynara; species Cynara cardunculus. Next base: position 38,135 of record NW_020201145.1, on the reverse strand, counting down.
TTGTGTCCGATTTACCACTTAGAATAATCCTCAAAACCTTGTCCGGATTACTAATCCGGACAATACTATTCATTACTTGCCTGATTTACCAATCTGGAAAACACAAGGCTTTGTCCGATTTAACAATCTGAACACTTCTTAGTCGTATTCCTACTTCTACGTTTAAAACACTTAACATAAATTCAAAGTTCATAAATCGGTAAACTCATAAAACGGCCAGCACTTGATCGGATTATCATTAAACCGGGTGAGACCATGTCCGATTTACATAAAACTCGCCCAACACATTGTCCGATTTACGTAAAACTCGCTCAACACATTGTCCGGTTTTCATAAAATTCGCTCAACACATTGTCCGGTTTTACACATTAAATCGGGTGATAGTTCATGTAATTCAGTTATGCAATTCATAAAAATGCATAAAACGATTTAACCACTCACCTTGAAAGCGTTTTGAAAATCAGCCACTTGAAAATTTAGCTTGTAATCCGCTCAAGAGTAATCCGATCAAACTCCTCTTCTAAATCGTGCAACTTACCCAAAATAGCCAAAAAAGAAAATTGGAGGTTTCAATCCTCCTTTTATACCCTTTCCAAACAGGGAAGGCGATTACTCATCCTCCCCCTATATGCATACATACATCATGCATGTATCTAAATTCATGCATAAATATCATGCACACACATCTATATATATATATATGTATATTTCATATTATGCACATCAATATCATACCTATGTATAAAATACACATACTTATGTTTTTAACCCATGTAAGCATGTATCCATATAAACAATTAATCACATAATAAATACCTTGGGTAATAACCAGGACCCGGTTATCACAATAACAAATTTATCAAGATATTGACTACATACTCGGTTCATTAGATCCATGAAAGCTGCATGAGCATTGGTTAGGCCAAAAGGCATAACCAAAAACTCATGATGTCCATACCGAGTTCGAAAAGCTATCTTAGCAACATCCTCCTCTCTGACTTTTAACTGATGGTATCCGAATCGCAAATCGATTTTTGAAAAGTAAATGGCTCCCACCAGTTGATCAAAAAGATCATCGATTCTTGGTAGAGGGTACTTATTCTTAATTGTCAGTTTATTCAATTCCTGATAGTCAATGCACATCCACATTGATGCATCCTTCTTTTTGACAAATAAAACTGGTGCACCCCATGGTGAGGTACTTGGTATGATAAAACCCTTGTCAAGAAGATCTTTTAACTGATTAACCAACTCTTTCAGCTCTGATGGCGCTAGCCGGTATGGTGCTTTTGCCACTAGCGCTGCCCTGGGTACTAGATCTATCGTGAACTCAATAGATCTATTTGGCGGTAGACCAATCAAGTCTTCCAAAAAGACTTTCGGATAATCACATACAACTAGAATCATCTCTTTGTTTACTCTTTTCCTTCCTTGAATCTACCACATAAGCCAGATACCTCTAACATCTTTTATGAACACATTTTCGGGCTTTCAGAACCTTAACAAGTTAGTATGGTGATCCTGCCGATCACCATAAATAACAATCGGTCCTTTCCTGGGTAGATCAATACTGATCATTTTCTTGTTGCACAAAATACTAGCCCGATTTTCTGCTAACTAGTCCATTCTCATGACAACGTCAAACTCTTTAATCGGCATAGGGAAAAGTTTGATCGGCAGCCCACACCCCTCAATATCAATTACACAGTTATTGAACACATATACAACAGATTCTTGACTACTAGCAGTATCAACTACTAATATATTGTCAAGTGGCACAGAAGTCATGCATGCAATTTCAACAAATAAGGGTGATACGAACGAAAAGTTCGCACCTGAATCAAACAGCACCTCAACAAACAAGGAATTGACAAGAAAGGTACCTGTTACCACATTTGGCGTTGCTTCAGCCTCATTCTTTGTCATTTGGAATGAGCGGCCCTGTGCCCCACTCTGACCTCCTCTCGGTGCACTAGGCCTTCAAAGGTTACTTGGAGCATTTCCACCCATTGTCAAACGAGGAGCCCTTAATTGTGGATAATTCGGCTGAATATGGTCAAGTGATTAGCACTGAAAACACCTTTTGGGTGTAGTGCAATCTCTTGACAGATGTCCTGCCTCACCACATCGGTAACATCTCTTAGGTTCAGATGGACAATTTCCCTGGTGCACCTGCTGACACCGCGGACAAGCTCCAACAGGTGGCGGCTGAGAAGGGCGATTATCTGACTTTGCAAATTTGGGTCTTCGAAAACTAGCTGAAGACCCTTCCCATTTTCATTTTCTCCATAACTTTCATCTCACCCTGCCGATTTTTGTTTCTTTCCATAACCTCAGCAGCATTTACGGCTAAGGAGAAGGTAGCAGGGTCCATTGCGATCACAAATTCCCTAATAAAAGGTTTCAGACCCCAAATGTATCTTTCCACCTTCCGAGACTCCGAAGAGACTTAGTCTTCTGCAAAACGGGAATACTCAATAAACTTCTCAATATAATCCCGTATAGACCTATTTCCCTGCTCTAATTTCAGGAAATCCTCTTCCATTTGCCTTACTGCAGCCATAGGACAGAATTGTGTTTTAAATCTGGTCACAAATTCTTCCCAAGGCATTGTTTGCAGAGTATTTGGTTGTGCAGTGGACTCCACATCCCACCAATATAAAGCATTAGACTTCAGCATAAATGCTGCAAATCTAACCTTATCCTGTTCAGAACACCTACTGATGTAAAATAGTGATTCAATTTTTTTATCCAACACAATGTTTTTACTCGATCTCTCTCCCGAAAACGTTGGAGGTTTGCAAGTCAAGAACATTTCTATTAGCTTTATTTTTAAAGCTAATAATTAACTTGAAAAAGTTTCATGAAACAATCCAGAGCTAGAGGACGAATTGAAGAAGGATCTGCGCCAAAAC
>NW_020201145.1:21915-31613 GCF_001531365.2 Cynara cardunculus var. scolymus | reverse complement strand
AGAGCACCAAGAGATTTCTCTTTGTAATAGATAGATTCAAAATCATATGAGAGTCGATTAGGGTTTCTTTAGAGTTTGTAATCTTTATTTTCAATAATAGAAAAGCAGCCGCTATTTCTCTGTTTAATCTTCTTGTTTACTTACTCTTTCAATCTTCTAGTGCAAATCGTTCTACTGTCAGATCTGGGATATAACAATTTCTATGTCCCCTCCCCTGTTATTGTTGCATGTTGAAGGAGTTGGAGGATTAATTCCAACTCGTTTAGTTTCTACTTTGGCCGGCAATCCCATAATGGATACCAGAGTTTCTCTTAGTTTACCCATCTCCTCTGCCAAAACATATCTACTTATAAATTCGGATTGATGCCCCTGCTCCTGATTTAGATTGCCAGAAATAGATTCCCCTTGATCAGGAAGAATCTCAGTATGACTTCTTCCAGGAGCCTCTAACTCCTCCCTCGTATCTAAATGAACCAATGCCCAACCAGAGGTCCTCTGGACCAAATAAAACGTTAGGTCCAGAAGAACATAACATGAATTAGAAAGACAATTGAACTAGAGTCAAAGCACCTCTGACACTTAAATTTTATATATAAATATTTTAAAGAAAATATAATTTTAAAGAATAAACACATAACTAAAATACAAAGCTTTTGTATGAGACATACAGAGCCTTTGATTTATAAAAATTCCCCAAAGTACTTAAAATCCCTTTCACATAATCAGAGGTCCTTTAGTCCTTGCTCAAAGACCAACCGGATCCCCTCTGTATGTATTGAAACATTAATGAAAAGTTAGGCAATAAATGCCTCTTATGACAAACCATTTTCCCCTTCTCAATAACATCTAAATTATTATTTCTAAAAATAATAATATCTCTAATTCATCAAATCACAAAGAAATGATGATTTAGACTCATTGTATCTAATTAGTGATACTAATAATAGTTATAATATCCACAAATGACAACGCCTCCCTTATTTCAAGGTACACCTCTCCTTGATATGCCACCCTTATTCATTCTTTAAAGCAGAGTTACTTGCCAGAACAGACAAATGTCACTATGTCTGGGGGAACTACCTCTTAAAACAAGTCTCATATCAAAACAGACATACGTCACCATGATTGGTAGAAACATTTCCCAAAATAAAGTTCCATAAGACTTACATCAGCAGGCTTGGTAGGAACATTTCCCAAAATACAGTTTCATACCAAAACAGACTTACGTCACCACGCTTGGTAGGAACATTTCCCAAAATACAATTTCATATAAAAACAGACTTACGTGACCACGCTTGGTGGAAACATTATCTTTTTACTTTAAAAGATAAAAAAAATACCCCCTTTCACAATAACAAATTTAACACCCAAAATAATTGTTAAATTGTGAAAATTCCAATAATTCAAAATTTCAACACTTAAGGATTCATATGGATAATGTGTAATCCGGACAAGCTATCCGACCAACACATGTCCAGACAAGGTTGGCTGGATTCCATATCCGGTTAACAAGTCCCAGCAGAAAAACTCAGATCCGAATTTACTAATCCGGTCAACACAATGGTCGAATATAACATTCTCCGGACAACAAGGTGTCCGAACATAGAATCCTTATCAATCAAGTGCTAGTCAAATTCCTACCCTGTCAACACTTAAATCGGACTAAACCCTATCCGGACAACACTATGTCCGAGGATAAATACAGATGAGCATATCCCCATCTCAATCTGGACAACACTATGTCCGAGCATGGTCTAATCCGAACGATACTACGTCCGAGCAATGTTCAACCCCAAAAGCATAAAGGCCAATCCAGACAATACTATGTCCAGATACAATCCAATCCGATCACCATAGTGTCCGATGAAGGATATAAATCGGACATTAAATTATTCAAGAACAGTGATCAAATTTCAGTATAAGCTTTTATCAAAACTGAAATCAGTAACAAATTTTGTATGTAAAGATGTTTTGAAACCACTCACCTTATGCCAAAAGCTCAGAATTTTGAAGACGTAATAGCGAGATGAATCCCCAACATAATTTTTCCAAATGCAGACAAAATCACAGAACTTTATATCTCAAAAAATTTCAAAAGAGGAAAAAGACTTTTGCCTTCACCCACAGCCTTCTATTTATACTTTCCTAAAAAGGAAAGTCGGCTACCCATCCATATTCATGCATGCATATTACCAAAATACCACCCAATGCACACACACACACATATACATATATATATATATATATGTATATATATATATATTCATACCTCATGCATGGAAACATATTCATGCACATACAAACTCATCTCATGCATATAATCACAGCATATGCATATGCACCCATTAAGATCATGCACATATTCCCAAGCATTAAAATACACATACTCACAAATTATACTTATGTAAGTATGTATCCACGTAATCAAATAATCATATATTCACATAATAAAATACCTTGGGTGATAACCAGGACTTGGTTATCACATTCTTGAACTCATTGGTCTTCAAATGGACTTGCCTGTTATTTGTGAGTCCCAATACACTTTCTTTAATCACATAATTATGGACAATCGGACACTTACTAGTGACTTACAAGCTGTCATGAGCAAGAAAATGCACCTTATCAAGCTTCCAGAACCAAGCTCCGGTTGAATCCCAAGAGAGAATGAATGTTCTCTTCCGCTGAGGTTTCCCGTTGTTAGGTAGAAGATCTAACTCAAAGGTTACTGGCCTCAAAGTTCCTGTTGGAGTTAAGAACATCAATAATTGGGACGAAAACTATACCCGAGACCCTAATCCATCATGGATATAGATACAAAGAACCTAAAATATCACAAGACGCAAACCCTGACATGATGTGCCCAAATTTGGAGCTTCACTGCTTTAGTGAACAAATTGAAGTCAAGAGATCATGACCAGTAAAAGGTAGAACCGCAGTTGTTGGAACTTGTGGAGTTGTGGTTTGGATGTTTGATTAAGACCTGCAGAAGTAGACAAACATTAGAAAGTGATAGTCCCACTACAATGATCAATCTTCATGAAAGCATCATAACAATGGCAGATCTAACATGAACATTCAAGAACATTTATAAGAGTTGAGAGAGAAAGTCAACAAAGAATACTTGGTCAAACTCTTTATTACGTATATCAGATTTTACAAATGAGCTCTCTTCTACAAGATTTNGGTCAAACTTCTAAACATAGTCAAAGTCAAACTCCTATAAGAAAAGTCAAACACGATGACTTTTACAATTATAGACAATATTTAACTTTCAAGACGAACACAATTTAATACTGATTTTCAGTCCTAACATTCTCCCCCTTTGTATTCAGACTTGAAAGAAATTCTGCGTTTTGAGTCTTGTTTGAACTTTGAAACTTTAAGCACATTATATGTCTTCTTCAAAATAATTCTTCAACTTGAAATCTTCAAGCAATCAACTTGTTGAGAAAGATCTTCTAGCATTCTCCCCCTCGAATGTAGAACAACAATGATCTTCTCTTTTGACAATGTAGAACAGTAATCATTAGAAACAATGTACAAGATTTGATCTTCAAAGAATATTCATAATTAATCTTCAGTAAACTGTTGTAAAGATGATCTTCACATTCAACATCTCTCAKTCATTGTAGCACATGAATAATCTTTCTATAATTATCTTCAGTCGCACTTCTTCTTTTGAGTCTTTTGTCAATTTCGAAGTTACTCCCCCTTGATCTTTACATCAAATTCCCTTTGTAATGTTCGGAAATAAATATTTCATTCATTATTACATACTCATCCTTATGATGAAATGAGAATCATTCCATCATACATAAGATGAATGAAATTTTCCGCGTAAGCCGTCAATTCATGAAAATATAAGTAGATCTTTGCAAATCCACTTGTTTAATCTTTTCAGATTAAGGGAATGGGAAGATAACAGCCAATTTCAACGAATGAAATTGTTTTCAATCTTATAAAAATATTGGCCTGTGAGTATAACAGATATACTCAGTACAACGGATGTATTGTATATATGAGACTTTTTGATGCTCATCTCACCAGGTCTTTCATTCAATCATTGATAGCTAAAAAATAGCATATCTATGAATGTTTTGGCAAATTAACATATAAAATGCTAAATCTGTATAGTATAGAAAGATAAAGCAACGTATGCTTCTGTTTAGGCTCAAAAAGATAAACCGCGTGGACTACACAAATTTATCAGACTCAATATGTGATCAAAAAGACTTGAAGGGGGGACATATATCCTTCTGATTTCAATATCAACTTTCTCCGAATGAGAAATTGATAGATGATGAGCTGTGTGCCCCTAGTGTTATTGAAACACTTATCTTTTGAGAGATAAATGAGTAGTTGGTGGGGTTGTGACAAGAATTGGCCTGGGCTTTGCCTTTTTCAATATTAGTCTCGAAAAATCGAGAACTAATAGATTATGTAGTATGCCCGGATTATATAAGTTTGGAACAAGATTTTCGTATTCTTTTAATCCTGACACAACTCTCGTCAATTCTTTTAGCTCACAACAACTACGCCTCTCTTTTTCATTTTAGTCTCAGCACACAAACCCTTTTGTATTTAAGCTCACTCAGATATGGTTGTCCTCTTACGTAGGTCTGTAGGTTTTGACATTCCATAGAGGTATTTCTGATAAGCACTCAGTCCCTCCTAAAATAGTATGTTCAGTTGATCACAATGGTTGATCAAAATATTATTTCTTTAAAGCACAATGATCAGATAAAAAATTGATCAAGATATTTAGCTTTAACCACAATTAACGAAAGAATGATGCGACAAACAATTAGATTATTCGATATGCGAGAGAAATGAATGAAGATCTGTAAGAACAAGTTTACAGATTCTGATATTAAAAAATTATCGAATGTATATGTAACAATGTAAAAAATCAGAAAACAGAGTTTGAATACAAACGAGTGTATTATCACCGAAAATGATTTTCGTATAAGAGACGTGATAATAACAGTTTGAAGAATAGCTGAAACATGTATTGGAGTTATGTACGATGAGAAATTACGCAAGTAAAATCTCAGGAAATACTTGTTCAGAAAAAGTACTTGTTTCAGAAAAAAAATTCATTTTCCAAAAACATTTATTCAAATTTTCTAGAGACTCCCCCTAGAAAATAGATTTAAGTAATGATTCAGTTAAGCTCAAAAAAATTTAAACATTTTAAGCACGGGTCCTGAACTGAAATGTTCAGAAGCCTCGTTTGGAATAAATTACAACTCCCCCTGAACTGAACTGCATTGGTGTATCATTGAAATGATATTCTGATCAGCACAAACTTGACACACCTGCAAAACCAGATTAAGTAGATTTTGGTACCCAAACGAACTTGGGTCCTATTTTGTTAGTATCTGGTTGGGGTATGTTGAAATTTCCAAACTATTTATTTCTATAAGATATTTTCTTTTCAGCACTAATAACAGGATGATCAGGAATAAAATATGAATCGTACCAGTAATTGTGATCATACCTGTTCTTACCATTCGAATTAGTCTGATATCTGTTGTTTGTACTCCATCTGTTATAGATCTTCTTATTCACAAAATCTGTTGATTTACATGTGGAGCACATGATTCTTCTCTTGCTAAGATGAATCAAATCAGAAGTGGATCTCACAAAGCAAGGAAAACTGTTAGTAACAACAGAGTTCTGAGATAAAACAGATTCAGACTTATTGATCCAAATGCTTTTAACCTTTGAAGAGTAATTGGGTGATCCAATGACATACCCTTGATAGTACTGATTAGAAGAACGAGAATAGTTCTTAGAAACAGTAGATTTAGGACTACTTGAATAACTGTTCGATTTGGAACAGTCATAAAAGTTAGTTTTACACTGTGATTGAGAACCAGTTGGGCTTTTAGCACACGAAAAGTCTTTTACTTTTTGTAAAAGCTGGTCTCTTTCAGCAGTAACTAAATCAAATTTAATTTTCAGTTCAGTTCTCATATTCATCTCAGTTTCAAGGTCTGTCTTTAGATCAGACAATTTACTTGTAGTGTCCAGGAGTTTACCTTCTAACTCCTTCTGTAGCATTTCAAACTTTCTCTTCTGATCTATTAACTCTCGTTTCTCTTCATTTGAGATACTCTTTTCATTCTCCGAGGCAATTTCAAGCCACTTTTTCTTATTTGCAAGCTCTTTAGCAATTGTTGTATACTTCTTTGAAGTATTTCTTTTCTCAAGAGCAAATTGTCTTTTCTCTTCGTCTAAAGCCTTTTGCTTTAGATCAATGCTTTCGGACAATTTATGTAGTTAACTCTGACAGTCTTCGGAGATGTCTTTCTTTTCTTTATCATTCTTGGCTCATTCCAAGATGATCAGCTGCTCAAAATCAGAGATTTGCTTTAACAACATCTTTGCGTTCAGCTCGAGAGAGTTAATCTTATTCTCAAAGGATTTTCGTTCAGAATCAAATCTTTTCTCAATCTCTATAATATTATTCTTTTCTTTCTCTAAAACTTTCCTTTCAATATTCAAATCCTTCTCCGTTTTCAAAACCTTTTCTTTCTCTAAATTCAAAAGCTTTCTTAGCTCAATCAGATCACTTTCAGATTTATGAACCTTCTCAGTTAAATCCTTTGTCTCTGTATTATTCCTTGGAGAGTTTTTCTCAATTGAAAGTGGTTTATTGAAAAGATCTTTATTAGCTTTACTCAAGTCTTCAAATCCTCATCATAATCTTTTCTTACAGAGCTGAGAGTGTTCTCGAGTTTTTCAATTTTATACTCAAATTCCTTCTCGATTCTTTCACATTCGTTTTTATGATCTTTCTTTAAATCTTTGATACATTCCAGATTAGAGTGATTCTCATAGTACTGTTTTATGAATTTATCTTTATAATCCACTATGTTCTTTTCCATCTCAACAATCTGAGCTCTCATCTCCTTTAGAATATATGCCATTAAAAAAATTGATCAGTTATAGAATCTATGCAATGAAATCAGACAAAAAATCAGAAACAGTTAAGCTCAAAAACAAAAACAGAAAACACAAAAACTGTTGAGAAATAAGAAAATCGACGAAAAACTGTCAAATATCAGTAAAAACAGTCAAAACTGTTGAAAACAGTCAAAGATAGTTAAAACTGATGAAAAACAGTTTACGCGATGAAAAATAGTTCAATGATTCTCAAACAGTTTAAAACACAAACAGAAATAGATAAACAAAATGACCCAAAATTAAAATCTAAACAAAAACTTAAAACTCAAAAAAAAAATACAACAATTATAAGCCCAAAAAAATAAATGTCCAAGTCCAAAACAATTGAAATTTTTACAATTATAACTCAAACAAACAACTCAAGTCTGTCAGAAAACCAAAAACAGCACCAAAACAGATTATTCAATCAATACAAAATATTCAACAGTGAGCTGTTGAACTTGATGCAGTTTTTCTCCACAAACTCTGCTTATCTTCACAAACTCTCTAAGAAATTCCAATCTTGTGAAATGAACAGATAGAAGTTAATTCCACTTCCTGTGAACTTCAAGAAAGCTGAGAGATGGTCTCCAATTCAATCGAATAAGCTGTTGTTTTGCACAATGAACCTGTATTTGACTTAAGACCCTTAATCAATCTCTGTGTAACCTTTAACTTTGATATTCAGATCATCATGTAATGCATATAGGATGTATCTGGAATTATGTTAATGAAAGAGTAACTTCCTGCTACCGATGTCAAAACAGATGATACCTGGGATTCAAAAACTCAACATACAACAACCAAGCCAATATGCAAATAAGAACAAATCACACAGAAATGTACCTGGAATGTGTCAAAAACAGAAAGATCAACACTAATTACTAAGATCAACAGAAAACTTAGCACTCCTTCTTAACACACTTCCTGCTGCAGTGTTTGGAGAATCTTAAAGCTTTCTTGTCTTTCTACCTCCTGGGTATGTTTTCCCCAAAGTGCCATGATATTCAAGAACTAGTGAACACCAGCAAATCAATTTACAACCTCTCAAGTCCACTCAAAGCTACCTAAACCTGTTGTACATTGCTAAAGCACCTCACTGCACAAACTGTTAAAACAAAGAAATTACAGCAGCCCAGTGTGATATCAAAACTCAATCACAACAAAATCAAACTATGTGTTTGCATCCTTTACAGAACTGCCCAGATAGCTTCAATTGGCAGGAAGTTTCCACACAAGCAGATAAACTCTTTATACTATTTAAAAACAAGAACTATTTATACAAGTAGATTTCTAGACATGAATAACAGATTCAGAATTCAAGACTGTTTTAGCAAAAGTAAAACTCTTTACCTGCTGTTCTAGTCCTCCAAATTTGATATAGAAGCACAAAGTGACGCCAATAAAACCAAATCCACAAACACATATATTGTCAAGAAATATTTGATTTGTGTCAAGACAGGAACAATGAACTTATCATCCAATTAAAATCAAACCTGCTTAAACCACTATTTCAAATCGGCTAAGACAGAAAACTGTGTATGGTTTGTGCAATAAAAAACAAACCCATAACCTGTAATCGATTTAGGTTCTCTGTAATCGAGCAGTCTGGGCAAAATCAAATAAAATGAGCAATGAGCTTCACAATCAATGAAAGGTTGTTGTTCAATTTAGGTTTTAAATCGAAATTTGGTCAATAAGCAATGAACGATAAAGAATCTGGTGAGATGAATTGAGCGATTTAGAATCCGGTCACTAATCCGGTCAAGAGTTGTACGAATCCAGACACTTATCCGGTCAAGAATTGATCGATTAAGACTTAGAAAAAACAGATGAAAGTTGAGCGATTTACCTTATCCGCTCAAGATGTATGCGATTTACCTGCTAATCCGTTCAAGACAACTTAAATCGATCAAATACCTGCTCAAGACTAAACCTAAATCGCCCAAATATCCGCTCAAGAGGTGTACGATTAAGTCAGCGATTTAGATATCCGGAGAATAAGATTGAACTTTAGTCGTTCACAGCATACGCGATTTACAGCCTTGGTCGATCAAACCTTACCCGATGAACTTTCTAATCCGACTGGATTGTGCGATTTACCAACTGTGCTTGAATCTGGATGAAGCGGATGAAGATGAAACCGATTATTGGTTTAGGCTACTTGGGCTTGAACGATATACACTAAACCGGATGGGCCTAATCCGGTTGGGCTGGACAAACACACAAATCAACAAAATTCTAAAACAAAACAGGATCAAAAACACTATTTTTTTAAAAAAATTAAGAACACGAAAAAAATTTAAAATTCACAAAAACGATCAAAACATGAAAAACAGATGATTAAAATGTAAATTTTTGTGTAAGACAAAGATTCACAACAAGATTACGCACAAAATGATCATGGTTTTAACACCAAAACACACAATTTTCCAAAAAAAATCGGATCAAACTTAAAAAAGAACAAGAACACGAAGAACAAGAAAAATTTCAGAAAATAATTTGGAAAAAAATCTTCAAAATCTGATTTCTTCTTCTGATCTCTTGCACACTCTGCTCTGATACCAATTGATAGTCCCACTACAATGATCAATCTTCATGAAAGCTTCATAACAATGGCAGATCTAACATGAACATTCAAGAACATTCATAAGAGTTGAGAGAGAAAGTCAACAAAGAATACTTGGTCAAACTCTTTATTACGTATATCAGATTTTACAAATGAGCTCTCTTCTACAAGATTT
>NW_020201145.1:15664-21660 GCF_001531365.2 Cynara cardunculus var. scolymus | reverse complement strand
CTGAAAAAGAACTTTTAGCTGTGGTCAAACTTCTAAACATAGTCAAAGTCAAACTCCTATAAGAAAAGTCAAACACGATGACTTTTACAATTATAAACAATATTTAGCTTTCAAGACGAATACAATTTAATACTGATTTTCAGTCCTAACAGAAAGTGTTGTAGTGTGACACTCGGCGACATTAAAAAGTGTTGAACTTGGTTTGAATGATGCAAAGTACATACCTTTAGATAGTCATGAATCTGATCAACTATTTCTCTTATTGGATGACAAAAGATAACTCCCGCATCTATCTATCTATTTGAAGAGAGTAAACCCACAATCTAAATACCCATACTAATGCCATTAAACAAAATGTCACTTGAATTAACTTATTTCTTATTAAAAACTATCAGTTTTACAAAAGAATGTATGTGAGGATAATGAAAAACTACCCCAACTGGGAGCATCTCTTGAGCCCTAGTTACCCCTAGATTGCTAACCATGTTTAACAAATTTCATTTCTACAAGTATAAATGATAACATGAGCTTAAAAGGTAAAAACCGCATTGTTCATTAATCAAAATTACTTATTTGATATACATATTCACACAGAGCTCTAAATGTTAGAAATTGGAAAATATTATAACATTTTTGTAAAGCCTCACCCTCTTTTTTCTATGCCTTATGACAAACAACCCCCCACAAAAAATCCACTTTTTATGGACATTTGACCAAATATTTTCCCTAGCGATAATGATGATATATTAAAAAGAAGAAGAGATATATTTTATTTACACGTCCAAACCTTGTTGCGCTGCTTCACATTGTGTTCCAGACTCCCACAAACAAAACAAGGTTTCTTGTGCTTAGCTGATGTACAGTTCACAGCTGTATGGCCACCTTCACCACAATTATAGCAATTTCCCCAGTTGCTATATGGACGATCTAAATACCTTGGTCCATGCTAGAGATAAGTAATTCATTAAGAGAGATCATATGTGACATTGATTTATAGTTGCTACAACTTGACTTTTGAATGAACTAATTCAACTCACGAGAAGCTTCCGCAGAACAATACTATCAGATTTCTCCGAAGGATTTGTCTCCAATGTCACGTCAGTCTGTTTTGGTGCATCACCCTCCTCCTTTATCTCCACATCTTCAACCTATTCAATCAAGGTATGTTATAAAATTGAGACCACCACCATGAACCTAATTTTGTTCGGAACCAACTATCCAACCATGCCATTGATATTTACTCAATTGCTTTAGAGTAATATTACTCATTAAAAGATACGTTCTATTATTACTGATATTCTAGGAAATGTCTGGGGACATCAATTAATGGGGTTTTTTTAATTGGAATCAAAGCAAAGTAAGTTGACAGTAAACTAAAAAACTCCAATTACAATTCTCTTCACTATCCGAAAGGAAAAAAGTACACAGGATTCCTAAATAAACGAAATAAATAAGATCCAGATCAATTTTATGCAGAATAGCATGAATATGGTGACCTTTTCCCCAATTTGAAGGAGGCATTACCTCAAATAGACAGTGCAACTGAAAAGGTCAAAATAAAAACACAAAAAAGTTCAAAATTTCAACTGGATTCGAACTGCTTACAACATTGTCTTGTACTCCCATCTTCTCCTTCTTCCTCTTCTTTATCTTTTTCATCACTTTTGTGATGATAACTTCAGGTTTCAAAGACGATCCTAAAGGATTACCATTGATTTTATTTTGTACAATATCTAATACCTCAAGGAAATGTGAACGTTATTTGACCAAGTAGTTAAGTATTTTTTGCTTTCATTGTACAACATTTTCATGTTGTAAACCCCATTTATATGGCTTGTTTCTCAATAGCCAGAACTTCGGGAAATCAATAGCCACGAGGATGAAAGGAGAACTATTACCTTGAATCCAAAAGAAATGAAGGTTGAAGGTCTCGAGAACTGTTACCAGGGGTCTAGAAGGCGATCAAAAGCCCTGCTTTCTTTTGTTTGAATAAAACCAATGAATTAGTTCAAAGGGAAGTTCATTCATAAGAACTAGAAGATTTGGTTCTTTAGGGTTTTAATTAAAGGGGTAGAAACCCATAAAACTAGACAACGATACCACTAAGAATGAAAGTAGAGAACTATTAACTTGAATCGAGAAGGCTGAAGGTTGAAGGCATCAGATACAGAAGCTTCGATCGTCAGGGATAAGGGAACAAATGATTAGGGGGAAAGGGATATGAAAATGAATTACCTGAGCAACCATAAGCATCCGGCTGGAGGAAGGATTTGAAGAAGCTGTGAAGAAATCAAAACCTCAAAAGTCTGGTTATATGCATAGATGAGGTCTTTTTGGGAACCGCCCATTAGTCTGGCCTTAAATCATGAGTTTGTAGGGTTATTTTGCAAATCAACCAAAATATGCACATAAGAAGCATATGCTATAATACTTCATACTAATGGTGTGTTTGCTAGCAGCTTAATGACACTCACTGTTTATTCCGTCAGCAATACATGACTGCTTGGTAGGTGCTTAATAATATAGAAAGTGCGATGTAACTAAATATTATATACTTTAAACATAAGATCAATAATCATTGTTATACTATGAGAGTGCGATGTAACACAAAGAAAATAGAAAATCTCGCATTCTCGGGAAAGACTCAAAACATAGACTTGAGATAAAATATCGATTCGGTCCATCTTTTTTTTAATCATTAATTCGGCAATTAGCTAACTTGCAACAATTATTTGTATTCTTGTTTCCGATAACTAATCCATCATTCGACACATCTTGAGCTACAAAATCTACACGATAACTCATTTCAAACCATTCATTCTCCAAATATCACAGTTATTGCCATTCTAAGAGTGTATGTAACACAAATAAAACAGAGTGTTTGTTAAATATCACAGTGTTTGCTAAACTTGATTTAGAATAGGTTTTGAATGATATAGGACTAACAAAAGTATATGATTATGAGAAGCAATAACTAATGGACGCAATGTAGCTTTTGTTCAAGACATCTAGATAAAAAATAGAAAAAAATATCATACCTTGTTAGTGTTAACGGAAACAATAAAGTAACATTTCAGATTTCGTTTTAACAAATAAAAAACACTAGCACTTGTACATTTGCACCTCATATAAATTTTCTTCAACAAAAAAAGCAAACAATAGAGGGTTGTAATTAAGAATTTGACTTAAATGCTTATTAATGTAGTATATATATATATGGTCAGGTTCAAATGTTAACCAAAGTTTTTGTGTTAACTTTGTTAAACGATCTTGGCCATTGAATCTTTCAATAAACGGTTGTCATTAATCATGATAAAAACTTATTTTTTAAAATTTAAAATTTCATAAAGATAAGTGAACAAAGTTGAAAAGAGTATTTAGGTAATATTCTTAATTTATGTAACTCCCATATTATTAATTGGGAGTTAAAAATTAAAATATATATCTATGACTTTTGTTAAATTATTTTTGTTAATGTAAGAATCATATGAACACAACTATATATATGAATCATTATGTCAAATACGAACAAAAAATTGACATATATATGAACTTGGATTGCGTAGCATTTATGAACACAATATGAACATAATAAGAATAGTTACGACACGAAAGTAAATAAATAAAAAAACAGGTATGAACACAATATGAACAGCTTGTGAACAATAGTTTCTTCATTATGAACACATTCAGGAGCAATCCTTTGTCAAATGGAGTTTTATACATGCATTGTATTTAAGGTTCGTATTTCGGTATCTCCTCTCACCGGACTGAAGAGCCATATAATCAAAATACTTTTTATTTGGTATTTCCTCCCTACTACATACAAACTATCTTGTTTATACGTCTCCGTTCTTGTTTGTTTTTTGGCATGAAGACGAACATCTAACCCGACATTGTCCGCGTACGTCATGTAGATCTTTCCCGCTTCATTTATAGATACGAATTGTGTGTTGATCTTTGGTTTAAGCTCGTAATCAACATTGGGGATAAAATACTTGATTCCATTGGAACACTCTCCGACATCGTACTCCATTTCATGTTCGAAGGGTGTAAGTATGTGAACACCTGTTGATACCATCATAGTTAGTAAAACCAATGAACATTAATATTATATAACTACAGTAATCAACTACAACAACCAGAAAATAGATTTATTTGGTGCGAGTTAGAGCAATCATTAATGACCATGAGATGATTAATGTGAACATATATGAACAGCAGGCAAGATCTATTTGGTTCGAGTTCACAAGTTGTTCATGGACTATAATAATTGACATGAACATATATGAACAGCAGATGAGATCACTAACATAAACCGTTATTCATATGATTGGGGTCATTAACATGAATGTATACAACTGTGAACATGATGAAGCCACGTAGGAAGAGAATATCGTAAAAATATATGAAAATAGGTCGTGCATGTACTTCCATTTGAACATGTGAATTGAGTATGTATTAATAATTAAAGAAAAGAACTATCAACACAAAATGAATTACAAAAAACACAACACATCATAATGAACATAATTTCAATTAAAACGAGTCTAATAAAATATTAATCCATTAGCAAGACATTCGCTTTGGTTAATTTATTCACTTCCCGAACTCGAACTCTGATTGTCACCATAAACCATTTTAATCTTCTCAATGTTGTTGATTTTTTTTTCAATGCGTTTATCCATAATAGCTTGAACGATACCGAAGATTTTACTAACGTGTTTCCTCTACGAATCAAAAACTCATACAGCAATAAAAATGGAAGATCAAGATTAAAAAAAATAAAAACATCAATATTAAAAATACACATTTTTAGGGATTTTGTGATTTTGTAACTCCCCATTAATGGTATGGGAGTTACATAGCAAATGAAATTACTCAATTATCTTTGGCATTAAATTGTGAACATGATAGAAACCTAATAGAAAAATGGATTGTGATTGGTTGACATGGTTCGCAAAGTTAACACAAAACTTTGGTTAACATTTGATCTTACCTATATATATATATATATATATATATATAGAGAGAGAGAGAGAGATGAACGATCAAATGAAACCGTCCTCATTTATGTAAACTATGTAAACTAATCTCATCCATCCACTTTCTTGATCAATGGTCAAGATTAGTTTAGGTTATATTGGGAAATTAAAAAAATAAATAAATAAAAATTTATTTTATAATCCCTATAAAAGTAAAATGGTAACTTTGGTAGTGATTTTATTAATGGCAATCATATCATGTATATCGTAATATTAATAAAACAAAATCATTTGTAAAATAATATATTAGTTTTATGTTCAAATATTATAAATAAAATTACATCCATCATTAAAATAGATTAACAATAAAAATAAAACACACTATAATCAATTTAACATAATGAAATCTTATGAATAATAAAAAAAAAAATTACTACTACATTTCCTGAACGAAATGGTTTCACAGTTTCATTAATACACAAATCAACGTAATGTTAGATGAAACATTTGTCACTTTCATGTTATTAGTAGATGGATTCGTTTCATTTTGATAATGAAATTTGTAACGCCCCAACCCACACATTGTATGTAACACATATTTCATACAAAAGAAATATATGATATTATTCCATTCAGGTCCCTTAGTACAAGAATCTAACATGACCGAATGCAAGGTCCAAAAATTCAAAATACATTTCTTGTACTAATCAATCAAAACTGCACATCAAACAGATCTTCAAGCGGAAATACATATAGGAAAATATTAAAACTTCCCATTTCCCTTACCATCCGTACCTCCTGCAACACATAGTTAAAATCACAAAACGAGGGTTAGACCGAAAGGTCTAGTGAGATACCCTATTTATGTTATTGTATGGTGAAAAATCACCAAAATCCTTATAGAAAACAACATTTCATATATATAACAAATATATGAATAAATAAGAATATAATACCAGATCTTTTCCACACTTCAAACAAAGCTTGCAGCTATATAAATCCCATACCTCA
>NW_020201145.1:13282-14699 GCF_001531365.2 Cynara cardunculus var. scolymus | reverse complement strand
TTTAACCTTTGTCCGATTTAAAACAATCCGGACAAGCCTTGTCCGGTTTAATACCCGGATAAAACACTTGAGCAAAAGACTGATTTCTTTCCAAAAAGAAACAAGTTTCATACAAAACCAGTAATAATTTTATGCAAAAGAGTTTAGAAATTACTCACCTTGAAAAACCTTTTGAAATCAGATACTTGAAATCAGTTTGATCTTTGCAATCCGGTCAACTCTTTTTCTTTAAATCGCTCAATTTTATCAAAAGGCAAGAAGAAGAGATATGGAGGCTTCAACCTCCTTTTATACTTTCCTTTTAGGAAAAGTCGGCTAACTCACACAGCCACGTGCATGCATACATACACCATGTATATATATATATATATATATTTATATAAATATATATATACACACTCATCTCAAGCACATATACTATGTATATATATATATACTTCCACATATGTACATACACATAATCACATTATGCACATAATTTTCACATACCAGCATGATCAAATATATCAATTTATCATGCTATCACGTAATCATTAAATAAGATAATCACATATTAATTACCTTATGTGATAATCAAGATCCGGTTATCACATTATCCACCCCTCAAAAGAATTTCGTCCCGGAATTCCTTTAATAAAAAAGTCATGGGTATTCTGATTTCATCTTTGATTCCAATTCCCATGTTGCTTCTGGTCCTTTGTGAAACTTCCACTGAATTTTAACCAGATTTATTTCTTTGTTTCTCAACACCCTGATCTTTCTGTCGATTACGGCTTCCGGTGTTTCCACAAAATTCAGCTGACTGTCTAATTGAATCTCTGGTAACGGTAGAGCTAGTTTCGGATCAGCCAAACATTTTAACAGATTTGACACATGAAAAGTGTTGTGAATCAGACTCAACTCTTCTGGTAGCTCTAATTGATATGCTACTGGCCCAATTCGTTTACATATTCTGAACGGCCCTGCATACCTCGGACTGAGCTTCCATTTCTTTCCAAATCTGATAACACCTTTCCATGGCGAAACTTTTAACATTACAAAATCACCTATATCAAACTCAATTGACTTTCGTCGATTATCTACATAACTTTTCTAGCGATCTTGTGCTGTTTTGATTCTTTCGCGAATCTATTCGATCTTTTCAGAAGTTTCATGGACAATTTCAGGACCTGTCAGCTRTTTCTCACCCACTTCATTCCAACATAACGGCGTTCGACATTTACGTCCATACAACACTTCATATGGTGCCKCTTGGATACTGGAATGGTAACTATTGTTATACGCAAATTCTATTAATGGCAAGTGATCTTCCCACGATCCCCCGAAATCAATAATACAACTTCTTAACATATCTTCGAGAGTCTGAATAGTTCTTTCACTCTGCCCATCAGTTTGTGGATGATAAGCTGTACTTAAT
>NW_020201145.1:0-11812 GCF_001531365.2 Cynara cardunculus var. scolymus | reverse complement strand
AATGGCATAACTAAGAATTCGTGATGCCCGTACCTTGTTCTGAATGTTGTTGTGGCAACATCTTCTTCCCTGACTTTAAGCTGATGATACCCTGATTTTAAATCAATCTTGGAGAAATAACTTGCTCCTACCAATTGGTCGAACAAGTCATCAATCCTCGGTAAAGGATACTTGTTTTTTATTGTTAACTTATTCAGTTCACGATAGTCTATACACATTCGCATAGACCCATCCTTCTTTTTGAAAAATAAGACCGGAGCTCCCCAAGGTGAAGTGCTAGGCCTAATAAATCCCTTATCAGTTAAATCTTTCAACTGTGCAACCAGTTCTTTTAATTCAGATGGAGCTAAACGATACGGCGCCTTTGCTACTGGTACAACTCCTGGTACTAAATCAATTCGAAACTTAATGACTCTATCTGGCAGTAATCCAGATAAGTCTTCTGGAAAGACTTTTGGATATTCATTAACAATCTGAATTGATTCTTCTTTTCCCTTTTCTTTCTTCAGATCAATTACATATGCCAAACATCCTTGGAACATCTTCCGAATACTTTTCTGGGCTTTCATTACTGACAAAATATTGGTATGATGATTCTGACGATCACCATAAATAACAACTGTTCTCTGGTCTGGCAGAATAATTTTGATTATTTTCTGATTACAAACAATGCTAGCCCGATACTTTGCCAACCAGTCCATACATACTACTACGTCAAATTCTTTCATTGGCATAGGAAATAACCGGATCGGAAGTTCGCAGTCCTCAATAACAATGATACAGTTATTGCACACACTAGTAACAGTTTCCTGACTATTAGCAGTATCAACTACTAACTCATCATCAAGTAGCAYAKAATTCARWCATGCAGTTTGAGCAAACAATGGTGATACAAACGAAAAGWTTRCACCAGAGTCAAATAACACCTTAGCACGTATTGAATTCAGAAGAAATGTACCTGTTACTACATCCGGTGATGCTTCTGCCTCGTTCTTAGTCATCTGGAAAGATCGTCCCCGTGCCCCTCCTTACCCTCCTCTATTCACAGTAGGTCTTTCCCGTGTACCCGACGCATTACTCCCCATTGTTAACTGTGAAGTTCTCAAAAAGGGACAATTTGGTCGAATATGATCCGAAGAATTGCAATTAAAACACCTTCTATTAGCTGGGAAATTTCTAGACAGATGACTTGCTTCTCCGCATTTATAACATTTTCTTGGGTCCATCTTGCATTCACCCTGATGAACTTGTCGGCTTTGTGAGCAGACTTTCTCACTAATCTTCTGCTTAGATCTGTTATCATATCTAACAGTTTTCGGCCCTCGAAAAGATGAAGGTCCCTCCCATTTTCTTTTCTCCACGGCCTTTCCTTCTGATTGTCTATTCTTATTTCGTTCGGTCACCTCAGCTGCTGCTACTGTTAATGGAATGGTATTGGGGTTCATAGCAATAACAAACTCTCTAATTGAGGGTTTCAAACCCCAAATATACCTCTCTATCTTCCTGGGTTCAGTTGAAACATAATGTTCAGCAAAGCGAGAGTATTCAATGAATCTTTCAGTATACTCCCGAACTGTTCCATTTCCTTGTTCTAACTTCAGGAAATCTTTCTCCATTTGTCTCACTGCTGTTTTAGGACAAAATTGATTCTTGAATCGATCCACGAATTCTACCCATGACAGAGTCTGTAAAACATCCGTTCTGGTAGATGATTCAACTTCCCACCAAAATAAAGCATTTGACTTTAATACAGAAACAGCAAATTAAACTTTATCTGTTTTCGGGCATCGAATGGTGTTGAACACAGATACCATTTCCTTGATCCAGCACATTGCTTTCACTGGATCTCTCTCTCCAGAAAAGGTTGGCGGTTTGCATGCTAAAAACATCTTAATATCTCCTTCTTTGTTGTGAGTGATTGGAGCAGAGGGATAAACTTCCATTCTTTCCGTTTCCACCCTAACCGGTATTCCCATGATAGATGTCAAAGTTTCCCGCAACTTCCCCATTTCCTCTGCCAACATATCTCTGGTTATATATATTCTGGGTGTGGCACCGACCTTTCCTGAACATTCCTAGAGTGGGATTCCTCATGTTTAGAATGTATTTCGGTCCGACCCCTTCCCTGAGACTGACTTCTTCCTCTACCTCGTCCCCTTGGTCTTCCCCGACCTCTATTTCTGGACGTGCTAGTTGGAAGATTAACAGGTGACTCTTCCCTTTCTTCAAACTCTGGACGAACCGTTCTTTCAGATCTTCTAGTTCGGCTAGACATCTGCAGAATTTAGTCTTAATAATCATGTATTCACATTCCCAAATATAATGAAGTATTCAGGTTCAGATGTGTACCTGTAAATTTAATATTACACTAGCCAGATGTAATAAAAATTTAACTTACACACTGTTCTTTCAACCCATCATATTTATTTCCAATGAAGCTAACTATGTCCGGGACCCTTAACATGCAATAAAACAATTTAAGTCTAGGTATCATGCTGTTGAATACCTAAATCCCTTAAACTCAGGCTCTGATACCATTCTGTAACGCCCCAACCCACACATTGCATGTAACACATATTTCATACAAAAGAAATGTATGATATTATTCCATTCAGGTCCCTTATTACAAGAATCTAACATGACCGAATACAAGGTCCAAAAATTCAAAATACATTTCTTGTACTAATCAATCAAAACTGCACATCAAACAGATCTTCAAGCAGAAATACATATAGAAAAATATTAAATCTTCCCCTTTCCCTTACCATCCGTACCTCTTGCAACACATAGTTAAAATCACAAAATGAGGGTTAGACCGAAAAGGTCTAGTGAGATACCCTATTTATGTTATTGATGGGTGAAAAATCACCAAAATATTTATAGAAAACAACATTTCATATATATAACAAATATATGAATAAATAAGAATATAATACCAGATCTTTTCCACACTTCAAACAAAGCTTGCAGCTATATAAATCCCATACCTCAGAACCAATCAGGTTTCACATAATGCCACTTTCAAACCTTTTCAAATCAAAACAAGGTTTAAATAAAGTTTCAGGCCAAACCTGACGTTTTCTCCTCAATAACATTCAGACTATGATTCCCAATAAGAACCTTGATCCTAAATCTTTAAATCATAAGGAAAATTAAGATTCCATACCACGGTAATCTTAGGGGATATAATAGAAAGAGTTATATCATACAATTACACATACAAATGTCACCCTTATATCCAAATGTACACCTTTCCTTGATATGCCACCCTTATCCCATGGTACACCTCTCCTTGATATGTCACCCTTATCCTATGGTACACCTCTCCTTGATATGCCACCCTTATTCCCTCATAAAAATATTTCACAAAACAATTCCAAGTAGACCACAGTCATTGAATCTATTATCAATACAAAATCATTTATTTCAAAACTTCCTTTTTATGATAAAATAACATTTTTTTTTATCAAAAACACAAGGCGTCATTTCAAATCCGGTCACTTGATTTAGCCGGACTTCATCTCCGGTCAACAATCCGGATAACACATCGCATAAGCTTTGCCCRTTTAACACTTAGAATTAATTCAACCTTTGTCCGGATAACAAGTCCGGACAACACACCGCATAAAACTTGATCGATTTATCACTTAAAATCAAAATCAACATCTTTGTCCGGATATCAAGTCCGGACAATAACTCGCTCAATACTTGACCGATTAAAAACAATCCGGGCACCAAATGGTCGTATTCCTACTTCTCAGTTCAAAAATATAACTATTCTTACCAAACATAACCCGCTCAACGTTTGATCTGTTTAAAACAATCTGGACAATACATCGTTTAATCTTTGTCCGATTTAAAACAATCCGGATAAGCCTTGTCCGGTTTAATACCCGGATAAAACACTTGAGCAAAAGACTGATTTCTTTCCAAAAATAAACAAGATTCATACGAAACCAGTAATAATTTTATGCAAAATAGTTTAGAAATTACTCACCTTGAAAAACCTTTTAAAATCAGATACTTGAAATCAGCTTGATCTTTGCAATCCGTTCAACTCTTTTTCTTTAAATCACTCAATTTTATCAAAAGGCAAGAAGAAGAGATATGGAGGCTTCAACCTCGTTTTATACTTTCCTTTTAGGAAAAGTCGGCTAACTCACATAGCCACGTGCATGCATACATACACCATGTATATATATATATATATATATATATTTATATAAATATATATATACACACTCATCTCAAGCACATATACTATGTATATATATATATATATATATTTATATATACTTCCACATATGTACATACACATAGTCACATTATGCACATATTTTTCACATACCAGCATGATCAAATATATCAATTTGTCATCCTATCACGTAATCATTAAATCAGATAATCACATATTAATTAGCTTATGTGATAATCAGGATCCGGTTATTACAAAAAAAAATTATTGTTCAGTAATTACACAAAATTTTCTTAGAAACCATGAAATGATTTCACTTTCTTCAATCACCCATTTCATCGGTCAACATGATTTGATGAGTCATTTGTCATTTCACGCTACTGATAATGAAATTGCTTCACTTTTCGCTAATTACACAGGCTTTTCTTATCTTTTTTGAAATGGTTTCACTTCCGTCACGCACCCATATTATCATGCATCAATTTACTCATGCACTCATTTCATAATTATTTTCACTTACTCCATGCACCAAATTCACCATATATGAAACCGGTTTCATGAATTTTTTTATTCTATTACTGATTTCTTGGATTTATTAATCTAATAACTTACGATTTTCACGAATCTTGACAATAATAAACCGAGACACAATATAGGAAAATCCAATATTTAATATTATAATTTAATTAAATATTTAAATGTTACCATTTATAAAATTTCCTCTATTATGTTACCTTAATTAAGATTTATTAATGACTTTCATATTTAATAGAAAACAATGCAAATGATCAATATACTCTTATTGATTAAATTTAATTAGAAAAGAATGTAATTTTTCTATTGGTCGAAATTAGTTTACACGGTTTCTAAGAATTGCACGGTTTTCATTTGAAGGTGCTTCTCTCTCTCTCTCTCTCTCTCTCCATATATGTATATATATATATAACCTTGAAAAACATAAGGATAATGGTCGGGTAAATGATGACGAAAAATTAATCAAAACAGGTATACAATTGACATTTTATTTATAGTTTATGAATATACAACTTTAGGAACTGTATTAGTATTTTGATTATAACATGATAGCTATATTTGTCAAAATTCAAAATTAACCTTATCGTTTTTCATGCGTTGCAACTTTTTCATGTCTTAAGTAGGCTTAATTATTAATTCAACATATACTTCCATTTTAACCATTGCACAAATTAATCTTACAACCAAAATAGACAAGTTCTAATTATTCCACGCCAGTTTTAAATAAATAATTATAGCTTACACCCTTATTTCAATATAAAGACATGATTGAACGAGCTTTTTCATATCAGATTTTTTATGCTGTATTTTAACTAAATCTTAAAACATTTGGTCAGATCGAATTTTTTAGCCTGGCTTGTGTCCAGGCTAGCTAGGAGTGGACTTCGGCCGTGGCTTCACTTACAAACACCACATCTTTCTAAATGTAAAATGATATAAAGTAGTGAAAATAAATAATCTAAAAATAAATACTAATTTCATCGACATGGATTATGCTTCTATAGTTGTAATCATGTGTATTTAGGGTTATTTCGATGATAATGAAAGTTAAGATTAGAAGCGCAAGAAGGGATTTTCATCCTTGGATGCATTCGGATGAGATGCATCAGATCAATCTGCATATCAAGTATGATTCATGAATGAGTTGAGATTAATAATGATTAATAATCCCTTCTTACGCTTCTCACTTTAACACTTATTTTCACATGATTTTATTGCCTATTTATTTATATGTCTATAATATGGAGATTCTTTATTTAAAGAAATTTTTTTAAAGCACCTCAAATTTCACCACGTCATGTCCGCATTGAGTATTATATATATGGGCGAAATCAAATAAAAATTGTGTATATCTATATTATATTATAAAGCATTTGTCAAAAAAAATTAAAAATCATTTTTTATGTATGAATTAATGTTTATTGATACATATAACTTAAATTTAAAGGTTACAAAAAAATTGTGCGTAAATACAATTTATTATAGATAACCAGCGTTCTTAAGGCCAAAGAGTCGGCTCTTCGTTAGTTGGGGGAAGAATCCGCCATTGAGAGGACCTTTCCCTAGTACGAGAGTATCTATAATTGATTTCTTCTGTGTAATACTAATCGATAGGGCCTCATTGGTTTGAATTCGTATAACTAAATTGAATTAAAGAAATTACACAAAAAAAACAAGAACTTTTAAGTAATTAATTTGATACTAAAAATTTATATTTTGTTCAAAAATAAAAACATTATATATTCTTTTTCAAAACCACTTAAAACCCATATTATAATATCTACGGAGACGGAATAAAACGAAACATTAAGATCGAGATATATCTCGCTGTATTATGTAAGTAACATTCTAGTTGTCATAAATGTAAGAACTTCACATTAATGTTATTTAAGATAGATTTTGTATAATGCTGGTTGGGATTATCAATTGTTGATAATCAATTTTTTAAATAAATATTGATACAATATTCTAATTTTATGATATGTATAAGCATTAACTGAGTTTTTAACCCATTTTCATTATTATTTTAACATACTAAAAATAAAATATTATTGAGTTTGACGAGTGTTATCTTAACAGACAAGATATTAAGTTACTTTGTAAAAATCATGAGTTTAATTATGCTAAATGCATCATACTTATTAATTTCCTTATTACAATTATGCTAAATGCATCATACTTATTAATTTTTTTATTACATATATTAATATTAAGATTTACTTTTTACATTTTAAATATATAATTTGTCATGATACTGACATAAAATATATAAAAGAGATCTTCAATAACTATGTTAAAATAAAGATTTTAAATATATTATATTTTTGTTAGATCTAACAACTTATAATATAACATATGTTAAAATAAAAAAAATAAAAAAAGAAAAGGGTAATAAGAACATATCCAACAGCTATGCTATTTTAATTTTATTGGACATTTGTGAAGAATTTATTCGAATAGCTATGCTATACTCTCTTTTAAAATATAAAACAAAGAGGTGGGAAATGGAAAAAATTTCAAAATTTGAAAAAAAAAAAAAGAGAATAAAAAAATATAATAAATGTGTCAAGGATGCTCTAAAATTTTTCAAAATTGAAGAAATTGATAAAACTCCATATTTAAGAGATAATCACCGGTAGAAGTTAAAACTTAAAAGACATGAAAATTAAGTGTTAAATTTTTTAAACTTCATCCTTTAATTTAAAGAAGTTATAATATAATTGTTGAAAAGATACTTTATCCTTTAGAATTAGTAAAAAATTCGTATATTAAGCACTTAAGAAAAGAAATGTGTTGAGGTTTCTATAATGTACCAAAAAGATGGGGACCATCAAATTCAGAAAAAGGTAACCTACACACATGTCCCTTTTTCTTTCGTCTTTTAGTAAATTATAATCAATATATTTTTAGATTTTAAAATTATTAATAAAACCATCAAACCTTCTTTTTAAAGTTATTACATTTTTAAATACTGTTCTAAGACCACGTTATCCGAAATCTTGAAAATTACAGTAAAAGCCGTTCAATGATTTTAGCGTTTTATAGGGCTTACAGTCAAAATTACATAACATCATCAATTTTAAAAGTACAACTGGGACCAAATTAAAAATATATTGAAGTTTTACATCTTAAATGTAATAACCAAAAAAAAATTGGAAAAAAATTGGTAGTCGTTAAGCTTCAAGGACTTGTAGTGTAAATGCAATCAAAGTGAAGGGTTCAGACCCTAAAATTTAATGAAATTTAATGACAGAAAACTCAATGGTCATGAAACCTACGACCATTTATTATGGCTTATCGTTCCATATTCCGTGAAACCGCCGATAGGGCTTAGTATAAAATGGGAGTTTTAGCTTTATGTATAGTTTGGGGGTTAAAAAAGGAGAACTATTGTGAGAAAAGGCGACGGTGGACGCTATAATGAGAGTTGACGGTGCTCTACATCGTAGCTAGTTTGACACCAATTGGGGGAGACGCTAGCCACTTCAAAGGTCGGTTTGGGCTACACCATATATGGTGAGTTACACGTGTTTTATTTTTAAAATGGTTGCATGCCTTATTATCCACAAGTTGTTTGAAGTTTCTCGAGATTTTTGATATGCTATATATGCGTGAAAACTTCGATATTTTTATGATATGTATTTTGAGTACTTGTGTGTCAATGGGGATGTACTACGGTATGATTTTGTAAAGACGCGCATGTTTTATGAGCTTGTCTAAGCCGTAACTGCAGACATGCTGTGTGAGTTCGTCAGATAATGTTGTGTGAGGTAGACATCTCCCATGACGCTGTTGCTTTGAGGTAGACATTGTTTATTGTGAAAGTTGTTGTTCGTGCATGAAAACCGTGGATTCACTGGGTCAAAGGCTCACCCAAAACTCTTTTAAATTTTTTTCACTCAGGCGGCTATTAGACTGGAAAGAAAAGTTGGATAAAGAGAGATATAAAGATTAATATCAAAGAATGACATGTGTAGATCAATGCATTGTTATATAGAGCAAAGTATGTTCGTCAAAATTGTAATATTAGATGGTGACATAATTTGTAAGATTATAAATTTTATTTCTACTGCAATGTAAGTGTTTGATCTTGGGATACTCATTATGATATATTGAAGTATTCGAAATTTTGGGATGTTACATTAAAATACCTTATTTTTTATAAGAAATTGGGTCTTGTATCGCTTTAATAATAGTTTGCATAATTATATTTTATATATTCAATTAAAAAAAAGGGTATAGATTAACATAATTCGTTTTGACGAGCTCTAGATACTTTATTGGTTTTATCTAAGTGACCGTTTATCCAAATACTAACAAATAATATTCAACATTATCACTTATTTTATAGGGTAAGATTTTTACTCCAAAATGGCATCATATGCAACAATCTACCCGGTATTACTCAGCAATCGACCCAGTAAGTGATAATCGGGTGAGAATCATCAACCTCACTCACTGGACAAGACTCTAGGTCCTTATAATCATTAATACCGAGTAACATTTTTGATTCTTGTTATATTAATTCGGTAACGTAGCGACCAGATAAATACTTACCAGGTAAGCCTTATGTAAACGCTCTTAAGTGACTTGTCCATTTTACCATATATAGCAAATCGAATAACCATGAAGATTGGTTTACAATCCACAAATGGAAAAAGGAAGTTTTTGTGTAGAAACAAAAACCTATTATAATAACCTAAAATATTTCGGTGTGAATGAGGTTTAGCCATTTAGGCAGTATTAAAAATGAATTTCTTAGATACCATTCTTGCTAAGTTGACACAAATAGAGTCTTAATATAATATATTTGACATATTGTCTAAGGTTTTGTTGAAATCAAATCCCATTAACTTGGTTTATCATTTGAATATTTTAACACACGAGCTAAAAACCCTACTAAACCGTATTTCAATCCAGACAAGATTTAGTCGTTTGTATAGTTAAAAAGTGAAATTTTGACGGATCAGTATTTACTTTAGATGATTGAAACAGTCTTTCACAACATATATCATGTATCACATATTAACCCAAAAATCTAAAATTTCAAATCCAATTTGTTTATCATTTGCATATGTGAACATACAAGAAATAAAAGGTTCCATCTCTCATCTTTTTCATAAAGGATTTGTGGAGTCAAAAAAAGAAATAACTTTCTGCACCAAAAATTAAAAGGTTCCATATCTCATCTTTCACGTGAAAAAGATTCATGCATCTTTTGGGTCCCCAGCCAAGTGTAAGCAAAAACTTGTAGTTTCTGGAGGGATCGCGATTGGGGTCCTCGTGCACACAACCCAAAGTTTCCCAATGTGTTTAGGTACATCTTGGCCACCCATGTGCACAAAACCAACTTTACCACAAACCAATTTTGTGGTCATGACTCTTTGATAAGATAGTTTTGTCACTCTTCACTTTGGACAAATCAATGAGTTTGATATATTAACTACCAACTACTTTTTGAATATTTGTTTGGATGGAAGGTACTCATACCCCACCCCACCCCACTCTCAAGGTTGTGTTGGTTGATGAAAATGACTTTTGTGTGTTTTAGCAGAAGCAAAGATGGATAGATTAATCAAGATCTTTGAATATGGGAAAGGGAGAAACGTGTTGGTGGTCCTAAGATGTTGCATTTTGTATGTTGAGACAATGGTTGTCATGGAATGAGATGTTGTGGATCGATGACAAAAGTTGTATGTTGAATATGGAATGGACTCTTTTGACAAGAATCTTACTTTAATCTCATCTTTTTTATTGTTTCTTAAAAGAGAGGAGTTTCTTTTTCATTTATATGAAATGATAAGTATGTGTATAGACATTTTAAATATTATTTTCTTTGGGTTTAAGTGTCTAACTTTCCGTTGTTCCATTTTGGATATTTATCTTCTTGATATGCCAATATCCAAAGATAATTATTTGGCCGGTTATTTGTGACACCCCAATTTTTGGGTCTATTTTGTAAACCATAAAGTATCTAAATAGAAAAATAACTGTAAGTGTAAGTGGCTGTAAATGTGGACTTAATTAGACTTTGGTCTAAACCAAAATCAATTGTTAAACCCTAAAAATGTTATATTTGAGTGATAGATAAACTATCTAATACTTAAAATATTCTAGGTTTTGAAGAACCTGCTGAGAAGGCAAGAATTAGAAGTTTTGAAGGCATCAACTGAGGATCAACCTCCGGAAGATATATTTTCAAACTATATTGCATGAGATCCAAAGTTTCTAAAGAATTAGTTATGATTCCAGATTCAAGTCTAAACAATCAATTCAATAAAAAATGATCAAGAACATAGATGAAGATATGAATAAGACGGCATGTCATTCATGTCAAATGTAGTACAAGTTCTTGATCTCTAATCTATCACAATCTTACGAATTTGACAATTACAATTATGATTAAAGCTAATTAACAAAACTAACAACACCCTATTTATACCACCTTCTAAAACGGGAAACTAAACTAACTTTCTATAAAGGAAACTACATTACAAAGCATATTAAAACATTTTTACCACCATGACTTGAATTCAACATTTTTGTTCCAACAATCTCCCCCTCTGGATTCAAGTTCAAAACAACAACAATCTTTAGAAAACTTCAAAAACATTAAGATATGATCTTCAAAGCTTTGAACAATTTAACTCTTCAACAATCTCCTCCAAATAACTTTTTAGCGCAAAAACAATATTCCTCTTTAATAACAAACTTCAAATAATCTTCCTCTTTGATCAGCATCAGAAAGTCTTAACTCCCCCTTAAACTTATAAGGATATATCATTTGATAATCTCTCCCTTTAAGAACCAGTAAACTCTTTGTAGAAATAATCTTCACATTCACCCCCTTGAACTTTGCATAAGAATAATCTTCAGCGATTATCAACAATTATTGATCAACTCCTTTGAAACTTTGAACACCTTCCCTGATCTTCCAAAATTGACACAAAACATTCACCTTTGTTGATCCTCTCTCTCAGTGATTTGATGATAATCCCTTTTCACTTTTCACGTTGTATTTATGTTTCTGTATTTTCAGTTCCAGCGATCATCACTGAGTATGTTCAGTGATCGCTGAAGAAC